>NW_018408807.1:491190-507316 GCF_002113885.1 Mizuhopecten yessoensis | reverse complement strand
AAGGCTACTAATGTGGAAACTCCTATAGATCTGGTTATATAAGGCTACTAATGTCGAAACTCCTATAGATCTGGTTATATAAGGCTACTAATGAGGTAACTCCTATAGACCGGAACATTATATAAGGCTACTAATGTGGAAACTCCTATAGATCTGATTATAAAAGGCTACTAATCTGGAAACTCCTATAGATCTGGTTATATAAGGCTACTAATGTGGAAACTCCTATAGATCTGGTTATATAAGGCTACTAATGAGGAAACTCCTATAGACCAGGACATTATATAAGGCTACTATTGTGGTAACTCCTATAGATCTGATTATATAAGGCTACTAATGTGGAAACTCCTATCGATCTGATTATATAAGGCTGCTAACGTAGAAACTCCTATAGATCTGATTTTATAAGGCTACTAATGTGGGAACTCCTATAGACCGGGACCTTATATAAGGCTACTAATGCGCAAACTCCTATAGACCAGGACATTATATAAGACTACTAAAGTGGAATCTCCTATAGATCTGATTATTTAAGGCTACTAATGAGGAAACTCCTATAGACCGGAGCATTATATAAGGCTACTAATGAGGTAACTCCTATAGATTTGATTATATAAGACTGATAATGTGGAAACTCCTATAGATCTGGTGATATAAGGCTACTAATGTGGAGACTCCTATAGACCGGGACATTATATTAGGCTACTAATGTGGAAACTCATATAGATCTGATTATATAAGACTGATAATGTGGAAACTCCTATAGATATGGTTATATAAGGCTACTAATGAGGAAACTCCTATAGATCTGATTTTATAAGGCTACTAATGTGGGAACTCCTATAGACCGGGACCTTATATAAGGATTCTACTGTGGAACCTCCTATAGATCTGAGTATATAAGGCTACTAATGTGTAACCTCCTATAGATCTGATTATTTAAGGCTACTAATGAGGAAACTCCTATAGACAGGGACATTATATAAGGCTTCTAATGTGGAAACTCCTATAGCTCTGATTATATAAGACTGATAATGTGGAAACTCCTATAGACCGGAACATTATATAAGGCTACAAATGTGGAAACTCCTATAGACGGGGACATTGTATAAGACTACTAAAGTGGAAACTGCTATAGATCTGATTATATAAGGCTACCAACGTGGAAACTCCTATAGATCTGATCATATAAGGCTACTTATGAGGAACCTCCTATAGACCGGGACATTATATAAGGCTACTAATGTGGAACCTCCTATAGATCTGATTATATAAGGCTACTAATGTGGAATTCCTATAGACCGGGACTTTATATAAGGCTGCTTATGTGGAAACTCCTATAGATCTGATTATATAAGGCTACTAATGTGGAAACTCCTATAGATCTGATTATATAAGGCTACTAATGTGGAAACTCCTATAGATCTGATTATATAAGGCTGCTAATGTAGAAACTCCTATAGATCTGATTATATAAGGCTACTAATGTGGAAACTCCTTTAGACCGGGACATTATATAAGGCTACTAATGTGGAAACTCCTATAGACCGGGACATTATATAAGCCTACTACTGTGGAAACTCCGATAGATCTGATCATATGAGGCTACTAATGTAGTAACTCCTATAGATCTGATTATATAAGGCTACTAAAGTGGAAACTCCTATAGATCTGATTATATAAGGCTTCTAATGTGGAAACTCCTATAGATCTGATTATATAAGGTTACTAATGTGGAAACTCCTATAGATCTGATTATATAAGGCTACTAATGAGGAAACTCCTATAGACCGGGACATTATATAAGGCTACTACTGTGGAAACTCCTATAGATCTGATCATATGAGGCTACTAATGTAGTAACTCCTATAGATCTGATTATATAAGGCTACTAATGTGGAAACTCCTATAGATCTGATTATATAAGGCTACTAATGTGGAATTCCTATAGACCGGGACTTTATATAAGGCTGCCAATGTGGAAACTCCTATAGATCTGAATGAATCTAAGCAGAGGGCTCCGAAGAAAATTTGTGATTTTACATAGAGCTCACGTTGGTCGCCTCATATACCATGTAGTGTTATTCAGCAGGCCAACTTCGTTTCACCCTTTCTTATATTGGTGAAATCTTTGTTTAATGTACTGACAGGATTTAAAATATGTACCCAGTCATTACTGGTAATAAACGAGATTTCGCGAGATGTATGTTTTTTGCATTTAATTAGCGAGATGTGAAGGAAGTTCTTGAATTTATAATTTCACAAGAACAAATTGATTTATAGTATTTTACTGGCAGTGATAAACGTGCTTGCTAGAACTTGTTTGTCACACGAATCCGCACACAATGTCTGTAAACTTGCACTCTACCAATGGCGTTTTTAAAAATCAATTACACCATACAACAAAAAATGCTTTTATTAACTTGTATATCCCATGTATGTGTCCTCCAGCCTAAAATACAGTCAACACATGGTTCATAATTCAATACAGCGAGAGCATTGTTAACATGGTGTTTAATCAATTTCATTATCGCAACACGTTTATGCACGCTTTTCAATATATGTGTGTTTATTAAGTCCATAATACAGACACTTAAGGCTATAAGCTACCTTACCTCACACCCGGTAGCTATCTCCCTTGAAAACTTCAAAACATAATCACCGGTACGGAATTAAGATGACATTTCAGAGCAGTATCATTGTACACATTCTTGTGAACTTTATAAAATACGTCATCAAATGATTTAGCGGGTTCAAATGACCATTTATCAATAAAGTAGAACAAAAGAAAAGAAAGCAGAATCTATATCAAAAGACATCAACACCTAGAAGACAGCATAGCATAAAGATCCAATGACGACATCACAATTAGAGACAGCAAAACACCAGCAACCAATGACGACATCACAATTAGAGACAGCAAAACACCAGCAACCAATGACGACATCACAATTAGAGACAGCAAAACACCAGCAACCAATGACGACATCACAATTAGAGACAGCAAAACACCAGCAACCAATGACGACATCACAATTAGAGACAGCAAAACACCAGCAACCAATGACGACATCACAATTAGAGACAGCAAAACACCAGCAACCAATGACGACATCACAATTAGAGACAGCAAAACACCAGCAACCAATGACGACATCACAATTAGAGACAGCAAAACACCAGGAACCAATGACGACATCACAATTAGAGACAGCAAAACACCAGCAACCAATGACGACATCACAATTAGAGACAGCAAAACACCAGCAACCAATGACGACATCACAATTAGAGACAGCAAAACACCAGGAACCAATCACGACATCACAATTAGAGACAGCAAAAGACCAGGAACCAATCACGACATCACAATTAGAGACAGCAAAACACCAGGCACCAATGACGACATCACAATTAGAGACAGCAAAACCCCAGCAACCAAGCACGACATCACAATTAGAGACAGCAAAAGACCAGGAGCCAATCACGACATCACAATTAGAGACAGCAAAAGACCAGGAACCAATCACGACATCACAATTAGAGACAGCAAAAGACCAGGAGCCAATCACGACATCACAATTAGAGACAGCAAAAGACCAGGAGCCAATCACGACATCACAATTAGAGACAGCAAAACACCAGGAACCAATGGCGACATCACAATTAGAGACAGCAAAACACCAGGTACCAATGACGACATCACAATTAGAGACAGCAAAACCCCAGCAACAAATGACGACATCACAATTAGAGACAGCAAAACCCCAGCAACAAATGACGACATCACAATTAGAGACAGCAAAACCCCAGCAACAAATGACGACATCACAATTAGAGACAGCAAAACCCCAGCAACAAATGACGACATCACAATTAGAGACAGCAAAACACCAGGAACAAATGATGACATCACAATTAGAGACAGCAAAACACCAGGAACCAATCACGACATCAAAATTAGAGACATCAAAACACCAGGAACCAATGACAACATCACAATTAGAGACAGCAAAACACCAAGAACCAATGGCGACATCACAATTAGAGACAGCAAAACACCAGGAACCAATGACGACATCACAATTAGAGACAGCAAAACACCAGGAACAAATGATGACATCACAATTAGAGACAGTAAAACACCAGGAACCAATCACGACATCAAAATTAGAGACATCAAAACACCAAGAACCAATGACGACATCACAATTAGAGACAGCAAAACACCAGGAACCAATGAAAAGCCAAAACAAAACAAAAACCAGGAACCCCCACAAATACCAGAAACGAAGCCAGCTGCTGGCTAAGCACTACCGCACCGCATGTGGCTCCCAGTATTACGTTTCCGGCCAAAATCAGGAGAACGTGCCTTTAATCATTGTCGGCACTAGAATTTCGTAGACTTGATGGCGTACAGTAAATTGTAAAACTAAACTGATGTCTCTATGATAGGGAACCTTGACTAGATGTTTTATTATCTCCGGAAAGTCGTGATATTTGAACGGATTTATCTGTGACATGTGTACATGAGCAGATGAGACTTTGGAGATGGCATACAGAATGTAAACTAGGTGGTGCTGTCACGGTAAGGAAGTATACATACGTCAACCTCCCTTTTGTATAGCCATGGAATTTAAATCCAGATTTTACAAATGATTATAAACGAAAGAGAACTTGCTTGACTTTCTCGTTTTACTTTTAGGTATCCCTTACACGTGTAAACTTCTCACATACAGATGTAAACTCCCTACATGCACTTGTAAACTCCCTACTTAGAAGTGTTTTCTTCAACATACACGTATGAATCTCAACATACACGTCTAAGCCTACATATTAATGAGTAGACCCCCATACAAGTGTGCAATCTCCACATACACGTCTAAGCCTACATATTAATAAGTAGACCCCCACACAAGTATGAAATCTCCACATACACGTCTAAGCCTACATATTAATGAGTAGACCCCCACACAAGTGTGCAATCTCCACATACAGACATACAGCCAATACAAGATACAACTCATTCAGTTTTGGTACGAAAATGAAACTATTTATAAACTTAAAAAGTAAACATTAACTCCTATATATGTAACCTTGGGCAGCTCCTATCTCTGTAATGGGTAATTAAGACCAGAAAATTGGCCACTTTTGTGAGGAACTTCACTAGTATTTAATTACATACAGATACATTTAACACCTGTCTTAACAAATATAATAATAAGCATACAGTGATTGACTTAATTGAGCACCAAAACTACGTCGAGTGATTCTCTTCTCACAAAAATGAACGATAAAATGAAATTTGTATTTAAAGTATAAGACATGGATATTTACCGATATTTAAAAGGTTAATATCTGAAGGACTCGCGTCATTGAGCAAAATTCGAGTATCAACTTGTATGTAATGTAATTGATTGGACGTTATCAATGTAATACGTATTGAATGTATATGCCCTGGATACCTGTTAAGGATGTTTACACATATTGAATGTATATGCCCTGGATACCTGTTAAGGATGTTTACACATATCGAACCTGTGGTTTGTGATTGAGTTATCTACCGTTTGGAAAAAGTTATAAAAATTTAAAAACTTAGACGAAATTATCGTCTTACATGTATCATTGGAAGTAGGTACTACTCATAGGTGAGTTTTGCTCAAGTCCGTTATTTTAGGGGTTGACAAGTACTCAAATTGATTAATGTCAATGAGCTCTAATTTCGTTTTAGATAACGTGACAAAAAGAGCAAAGACACCTTTGGTACTGTGAATATTCCTCAAACTCTGTATCGAATGACCCCTTCCTCCTCAATGCATTTCTGTATGCTGTGGTATTGCTATTAATGAAATCTTATCGGTCTAATTACACTTACGTGACGTACAGTGTTACATGGTAGAACAACAGGAGAACGGCAGCTAATCCAAGAACGACACGAAGGTACGAAATCAATATTGTAGGGTGTCCCTAATTTGCAACAAATTCATTTGGGTAACCTCATGGTATACATTGTAATGTATCTGAGGAAACCAATACGCTTGTAAACTTGGTTTTCATTACTACAATGTTCCCGATGCAGAAGAAACCAAAGAGCCGAACGATTCAATAGGGCCCCAGATTAGCTTCCCCATACGACCACGCCCTGGGATAGAGCAGGACCCTTTTTTTATAACGTCTTCTGGGGGCCTGCATATATTGAAATGTTGCGTAGTAAATAGTTGACGACTCCAAAAAGCTTAAGTGTTCCACTACAAGACTCGGACAATTTGACAAATAGAATTAAACGGAATGGTCCTAATCAACCCTTTAAGTTGTAAACATCGTAATGGGTGCTTCCTATAAGTGAACATCCTTGGTGCTACATGTATATCACGTGTTTGGGTTTAATTCCAATAAAGGTCAAAGTTTTCGTTTAAGTAGTTCTCAGGTAATTACATTAGATACTGTAAACTACCAGAGTCGTGGTAATCGCCAGGAGATAATTAAATTTTACAAACGAGTTAATTAAGGAAGCAAGCTTTTTAGTGTAAGTACAGTGTCTAATTAACTGTGCAAACTTCATTCTAAAGTTTTGTTTCTGTATTCCTTACTGTTTAGGTGTAACGTGATAAAGACACACTATAACATTAAGTTGAACCTGACAACAATAGCAATACTATTGTTTAATTCTAATTACTGAAGTGTGAGAGAGGATTCAGCTGGTATTGCTAGCTGATGTCTGATCTCTGACTTATTTTGTAATAACTTTATGTTGAAATCGAAATTAAAGGTTGAAATACAGGAACCTCGTCAATCCGGACTGTTTACTTTCCACCATTAGTTCCGGATTATCACATATTCCGGATTAACGGAACGATTTCAACTTGAATGTATGTCTAAGCCCAGGTGTTCAAAGCATAGCTACCTTAACGACCTCTATGATAGAATTTATTTTCAAGAACACATAAATTCCAGCCAAAACTATAAACATGTATGTAAAGGTAAGGCCAAACGTTCACCTGGAGACGATAATCACGAGGATATTTGCTGAGTATCTGAAATTAGTTAAGACGTTTAGATAATTTTTGTTAATGGCATGGTAAGCAAATCACACTTAGAACAACCTTTTTCTTTAAATTAGTTTCCGGAAAAGAACGTTATTTTAGGTAACACTTTGTTACTTACAGTACATAGCTTTAAACGTTTTATCGTTTTCCAGGACATTACTTGTACCAGTCTAAATATGGTTTACTTCATTATGATGCAGTTCATGTTTACTTTGTTTTTTAGGCCATATAGCGCTGTCCAAAACAATTAACTTATTTCTCAATGCTTTCAAAATCGCAAATTTGCCAGCAGATATGTGTCCCAATGTACTATGTCCTACTTGTTTTTCTCTCCCCCCCCCCCCCCCCCCCCCCCCCCTCCCCCTCGGTAATGTCCCTATTTTCTGATTTTTTGCATTTCCTTTTTTGTCCTAATATTCAGACTCAAATTCAGGAATGTCTCAATCCAACTCCAGATTCATGCGTTGGTCTCTTTTCGTATTGCTCACGACTCTCCTAAACCATTATATTTTGATCTTCATTAATGTAGAGGATTTTTACTCATTTTGGCTTTGTTTTTGGAGTAGGTTCCTTTTTGGCACGATGCTTCTAGAAGCTCCTTCGTATTTTGTTTCAACATGCTCGTGAATTAACCGTTTTGCTAGTAAACTTTACCATTTCCTCCAGTTCTGGAGAATACGCACAGGACACAAGTCTCATAATTTAACTTGCCACCATGAATGTCAGGAACGGGGTCTACGCTGGACGTGCGGTTCTCGTAACGCCCTCATGCATGTTCGATATGGACGCCAGGGGTTAGACAAGGCGAGTGTGAGCCCCCATCTCCACCGATAATTCTTCTTGTCAGATCTAATGTCTTTTCCCTCCTATTGCACGGCCATCGTGGGACATGTAGCTTAGATAGCGGTGACGTATATCGAGCTGTCGTGTAGTTAAGTCGTGGTACATGTGTACGTAATACTTTTTCAGTGAAGCCATGAGTTAAAACCGATTACAACAAAAGCCTTGAAAGTGTAGGCAAACTTCGTTATGTCGATGTAATTGGAACAGTGAAAACACTTCGAGAAATACAATAAGTTCTAAATACAGGAAACCCTTGTCGTACTGCCAACTTAACTTTTAGAGAAATAAATAATAAAAAAAAAATAATAATGTTGGTTTTATTAAGAAATCTGGCGATCTATATCGAGAGAGACATAAAAGAACTGTTAAGCGAAATGGAAACAGGGGACTTTGAAAATGTTAGCAGAAAGCGTGGCTGCAAACGAAACAAAGCCATTATACCGTCTTAAAGCGTGGTTTTTGGTATATTGTACTTCAACTGATATCTCCCAATTCGATATTAAAAAGATTTGTTCAAATACTGCACGTCAGAAAAGTAAAGTCTTTGAGAATTATCCACACGAACTTCCAATACGATATGGAGTGAAACCGATTCCATATTTAACCAATGAAACAGCCGGAAACAATTAACTTCTGCGCGTCTTCAGATTGATATTTCAACCTAACTGCCGTCTTGCCGCTGAAGAAAGATCCTGCCAGCGAAACTATGGCATGTATTCAAATGTGGATTCTATAGCAAATGCAGCAGTATTTCATCGAGAAACAACACGAATAAAAAAGTATCATTGTGCGGAGCGACCGGAACCTACACAACCGGAACCCACACGACCAAATGGAGTTTTTATGCATCATTATATTCTTTTACAGTACATGTGCAACCGAATGACTGCCACATCTCTCCACAACTCGTGTTTGCCAATTATGAACTCTCTCAAAGCCAAACTACAGCCCATCGTACAGAGCAAGGTAAAATCGGTATACAGAGCAAGGTATATATCGGCTTATTGAAGAAATACACCCATTAACTGAAATGCCCTTTAAAATGTGTGTTATGTGCCTCTTCATTAAATCAGAAACAATAGGGTGGCTATCGTTTTACATAATGAATTAAATGACCGTAAAGATAGGACATTCCTGTGACTATTACACGCTCATTAAAGCCCATGTCGAAAATCAAGCACGCGGATCTTACGTTCCGCGGAGAACGGTTCAGTACTAAACCTCCAGTCAGGTCTGAGATCGGCAGAACCATTATCCGCTCTACAAATGTATACAGCAATAGGTTCGTAATGACATTAATCGCAGAAGTGTTTACAAATCTTCGTTGAATCCACAGTCCAAATCACACACGAGAAGGAATCGGGCATACAATTCGATCAAACTGGCCATTGTAGAATTCCTACCATAAACTCTACAGGACAATAAAACAAGGACATTCTCACCGCGAACAATTACAGCCGAGTGTTTAAATACCGCAGGTGGATTTTAAAAATAAATCCTTTGATAATATATATACTTTTCTATTGACACAGGACAAAATCGTATCAGATCATGTGTAGCCATGAGCTGTACACCGACTGTCTAGTGCGCTAATGTGAGGTCACTATTTACTAGAAGATCAATAAATAATACCCGACACTCCAACTGGCTCTGATTTTTGTTGGATTTTCATGGATTTTTCTTTTCTTTTTGGTCGCAAAACAACTCAGGAAATGTTATTTACCTGTGAAAATGAGATCTACATTTCGTTATTGAAACCCTAGGGACGGAATATCGAAGAAAACCCTCGGTAAACCTCGAGGTCTGTACGATTATCATCCCGAGGGTTTCAAAGCTCTTACATATATTGTTTCTCATACCAGAGAAAGATTATATCAAACTAGTCGGCCATGTTTGTGTGACAGACATCAGTATCTAGTCCTCTATGTTTGTGTGACAGACATCAGTATCTAGTCCTCTATGTTTGTGTGACAGACATCAGTATCTAGTCCTCCATGTTTGTGTGACAGATATCAGTATCTAGTCGACCTTGTTTGTGTGACAGACATCAGTATCTAGTCCTCTATGTTTGTGTGACAGACATCAGTATCTAGTCCTCTATGTTTGTGTGACAGACATCAGTATCTAGTCCGCCATGTTTGTGTAACAGACATCAATATCTAGTCCTCCATGTTTGTGAGACAGACATCAGTATCTAGTCCTCTGTGTTTGTGTGACAGACATCAGTATCTAGTCCTCTATGTTTGTGTGACAGACATCAGTATCTAGTCCGCCCTGTTTGTGTGACAGACTTCAGTATCTAGTCCTCTATGTTTGTGTGACAGACATCAGTATCTAGTCCGCCATGTTTGTGTGACAGACTTCAGTATCTAGTCCTCTATGTTTGTGTGACAGACATCAATATCTAGTCCGCCATGTTTGTGTGACAGACATCAGT
This sequence comes from Mizuhopecten yessoensis, assembly GCF_002113885.1. Taxonomy (NCBI): domain Eukaryota; kingdom Metazoa; phylum Mollusca; class Bivalvia; order Pectinida; family Pectinidae; genus Mizuhopecten; species Mizuhopecten yessoensis. The sequence goes on along the minus strand of NW_018408807.1, from coordinate 496,990 downwards.
ATCTAGTCCGCAATGTTTGTGTGACAAACATGGCGGACTAGAAATTGATGTCTGTCACACAAACACGGCGGACTAGATATTGATGCCTGTCACACAAACATGGCGACTAGATATTGATGTCTGTCACACAAACATCAGTATCTAGTCCGCCATGTTTGTGTGACAGACATCAGTATCTAGTCCGCCATGTTTGAGTGACAGACATCAGTATCTAGTCCTCCATGTTTGTGTGACAGACATCAATATCTAGTCCTCCATGTTTGTGAGACAGACATCAGTATCTAGTCCTCTGTGTTTGTGTGACAGACATCAGTATCTAGTCCTCTATGTTTGTGAGACAGACATCAGTATCTAGTCCTTTGTGTTTGTGTGACAGACATCAGTATCTAGTCCTCGATGTTTGTGTGACAGACATCAGTATCTAGTCCTCGATGTTTGTGTGACAGACATCAGTATCTAGTCCTCTATGTTTGTGAGACAGACATCAATATCTAGTCCTCCAGGTTTGTGTGACAGACATCAGTATCTAGTCCTCGATGTTTGTGTGACAGACATCAGTATCTAGTGTATCTAGTCCTCTATGTTTGTGTGAAAGACATCAGTATCTAGTCCGCCATGTTTGCGTGACAGACATCAGTATCTAGTCTTCTATGTTTGTGTCACAGACATCAGTATCTAGTCCTCCATGTTTGTGAGACAGACATCAGTATCTAGTCCTCCATGTTCGTGTGACAGACATCAATATCTAGTCCTCCATGTTTGTGAGACAGACATCAGTATCTAGTCCTTTGTGTTTGTGTGACAGACATCAGTATCTAGTCCTCCATGTTTGTGTGACATAAACCAGGAATTTGTCGGCCATGTTGGTATAACAATCGACAGCACACCTGTGTCACGTGTACGACCCGTGAACTTTGTGTTGTCCTCCCCGTAGAATAATGGTCACCATTTCTCATGTTATCTGTCAACCTATCGACTATTTAAATATAGACGTTTCTATTTCTTACAGCGCTATTGTTACGAGTGTGTTAGCGTAACAAAGAAATCCGTGTCAATGACAGACAATACGGTGCTATCGGACTTAGACATGTATTAATCAAGCAGACAGCATGCTCTGGGTTTTGTGTGAATAACAGTGACTCGGGCGTTTTACACACGATTTCCTGTGTTCAAACATGATACAAAATTGTATAAATTGATTCTACGCTTGTTTTTATATCATATAGATCGTTGTATTTGTTTAAATTCCCACCGCGCAATTTCATGTTTTATATGTTTTTTTGTTTGCTTGCGGAGGCCGTTTACATTTTTTGCAACCTTGTCCAAAAATGAATTGATTTTGCGGCAGCAGAATTTAATGGATGGAAATTTTAGACGATTGGGATTAAAATCATCTATTTCAATTTTTAATTTATCATGACATCAAAACACTCACTTTATGTTTATACTTATATTCACGTCGCTATTTTAAGTAACATATAAGTGGAGTTTTAAATTCGCGAATGGAACGACTTCTCATGTAGATAAAATGTTATTTTTCATTTTACGTGGTCTTATTTTGCGTAATTAACTGTTAAATGTCAAATGGAAATGGCACGCGAAAGCATATTTACAAGTTTACATAATGTCATTTATAAACGGGGAATAAAACTCTTAAGACATGTCGGTTCGCTAAATTTAATGTACACGAAATATCAGGAACAGAAAGTATCTAGATTCAAACTACAAAAGCGGATACTATTTGCGAAATATTTAGCTACGAATTGACATGTTATATGTACACATACGGTACGCATTCCATGTCCGTGCTGTTGCCTACATCAGTAGTCTCTAGTGCTCTGGACTTCCTTACTCAACGATATGGATTATAACGCAATACTCCAGTGAGACAACAACAGTCAATAGTCACGACCATACACATGGATCAATTCATTGCGAATTAATTCAGCTGGGAAATCTCAAACGTACAGTGATCAGTCTAAGCTTAATATTATCAGTATTCGCGGATAAACCCATCCTATCAAAATCTGCATAATCTACTGTGATACGAATCAAATGTGTCATCATTTATTTGAGGGCGAGCTTCCAGTATCGACCAATCGAAGCACCGGATATCATTACTCTATATAAACCATAAAACATGTGTCTAATACAAGGAGGTGTCATCTATGATGAAGACGACATCATAACTGTAATCTAAGGATGTCCTCTGATTGGTCGAGACATACAGTCTGACCGTTCACTACACGTGGAAGACAAGCTTTCAGGAAAGTTAATACATGACAGAAATGTTAATCAACCAGCGTAGTTTTCCCCTGTACCTTGTCTCCTCGGTTCCTGTTTTTGTCTTCATATTGGCTTTTAGTTTGGATTTTGTCCTTTTGTGTTGACGCCGTAGTGTACTTGTTATGTATATTATCTTACATCAGAGAAATATTTGAGTTACACCAACCTAGAGGTGCTTTCCTTTAATACGGACACTGCCTCATTTATTCACCAAACAGTAGGGACAGTTTTGCGTTTGTTTGGTATAGTAAGTGTACTAAAAGCTTCGTGATGATTCCGACGATTCAATCATTGTGACGGGAGGCGTTCCGAGTGTCGAGCAGAAAGATTCCCTCCAAGGATCTCCCTATTTTGATCCAAAGCCGGCCATTACTTACTCACCAGTAGCTGGGGATTAATCACCGATCGATAGCTGCTAATTAAGAAGTATTTATTCTAGGTAAACATTCATTAATCTGCAAGCTTCTGTCAGTGAGCTCGGTGCACGGCCTTTAAAACAGACGTGGGGAATCTTGCTATAAATAGAATGTTTTCTGGTGTCCTTCCTGCCACTAATCAACGTTTTTTTGTGGCATCATTGCACCACTAATTAACGGTTTTCTGTGGCATCATTACACTTCTCAAGTGTAGCTTTCGCTAAATCACGTCAATACTGGTGTATATACAGTTCCAGCAAAAACCTGTTTTTCAGTTCAACTTGAATTTCTAAATATATTTTTCCCGAAACGATATAATTACTACCCTAGATGAGAAATGGGGTATTTTGAAGGTCAAGGAGAACAGTAAATGTATTTTAGACCAGTGGAGATCGAATTCTATTCTCAACGATTTAACGAACAGTCCTTCAGTTTATAAGAAACACACGATTATTTTTTTAGGGATGCATGTAGGTAGATATATTGTAAACAAAGCGCATTGTTTAGCTTCACAACTGAACAGCATTTTCTTACAAATGATGAAGAGATGTCTCCTACTTTTTTGCATTTTCCCTGTCTTCTTTTTCAAATAATACAATATTGCACATTTTGATCTTCAAAGGCCCCACTATTGCGATATCGATCTCAGCGGAAACTTCATTGACAATGCACGCAACTAAAGACTTATTGAAAAAGGTGTGTTAAATAATATATCTAATATATATCGATTTTCAGGAAATGTCAGAGAAAAATATTCAATAACTGTACCAAGCTTGTCGTGTATCCTTTTTTTAATTAAAAAAAGCATTACTACACGGTCCTGTTAGATATGAAATCATTTCTAACCCGGGATATTAAAATATTTAATAAAGTCTCTACGGTCCATCAGCACAAGCAGCACCATACAGTACAGTGGCCTAGCTACATGTGAGGCTGGCAGGTGTCTACTCATATGTTTGTCAAATATGATTTTCCCAAACATGTGCGAGAAAAAAAGCGACTTTTGGGCTAAAAAGCATATTTATATATCTGTAGCACAACGTCATTGGGTAAACAGTATTTATTACATTTTTGTCAGTGAAAAATTGGGTTCTATCAACTTGATAAAACTGATATTTTTCACACTGTGACAAATATCAAAAGTGAAATTTTCACACTGTGAAAATATCACTTTTTGGTATTGACCAATAAAGCGGTATCTTCTATTCGCTGCATACAAAGGCAACGATTTTTTGTTCAGATTCAAATGAAGCGACGGTAGAATAAGTGGTTGTTATGGTAAATTTTTGGTAAGTATTTACATAGATATACAATTAATGACATTTTTTATAAGCAATCATACCAGAAAATAGACGAAAACGTCGGAATTGCGTTGAATATCCCATTTAAAATGGCGTACTTCAAAATGGCATACAGCCTTGTTGTCAACTATTATGTATTAGAATATGGCGCTAATTATTTGAAATATATTTGTTATTATTGAAGACACCATTTAATATCTCTATATCTTGGTCAAGAGAGACTATATAAATACAAACAAAAATAATAAGACCCTAAGTATTGTAACAGATGCAGAAGATCAACAACACGGAAGAAGACAAGGGTTCGACATTTGTCAGACAATGGGTTAATCAAGTCTGGCGGTTTTCGAGGGTCAATGCTTTTATGAAGTAAACATGTGCTTCGGATACCGATGTAAATATCGACTCTCTTATTGTTAGTTTATATAACGCAAACGAGAATTTAGGATTTGGCAAGGTCCTTTCGACTGTTATTTTGGCGGATGTATTGATATGTATATAATTACTAACACGACGTACCGGTATAGAATCCGGATAGGAGCATGCCAAACCAATTACATGTTCCACATTGGTTTTTCGGTGTTAAGGAACACGGTAGTAAATAGGACATCACGAGTGCCCTCTACATACCAACATCTATAAGTACCACGTGTAAACCGACATGGGGTCAAAACTTGATCCAGACCATGCTTTTATATACAGCTTAAGCAATGTGTTTTGAAGCAACTGTCCGGAGTTATGTCAAAAAGTGTAAAAAAAATACGGATGTTCGGGGTTCACAATACCTGTAGACTAAGCTTCATTTGCTTAGTTTAATTTTCTAAAAATAAGTCTTTTGTTCTATTTTTTTGTTAAAACATGAATGTTTTCATAGCAATTGTTTAATGGTGAACGTTGTGATACATGGTTTAAATGTTATGTTCGATAGTAATGAAAATATGACAGCCTAAAATTTCATCTGAAGTTTCATTAAGCTTATGACGCTGCAGACATCCGACTCGTCCAGATTTGAAGATGTTTAATGTTGACGCGTTTTCATGTTAATATCCGAAAATTTGGCTTCTCTTTTAGCCGATTGTTTATTCTTCCAACAAACAAACTGCTTCTTCAATAAACATTCGACCTATCCTTGCATTTTCTGTGGGCTCTTGTGTAAGCAATCTCCCAGGCCACATGTGAATTGTAGACCGCCATACTGCCCGACAGAGCATGCACAGATCCTCCGTCACATGTTATTCCGAGATATTTTGGGTAAAATGGCTATGATCTACCGAGGAGAAATGGAGATACGAATGATATTGGGTTTGTTTCACACTGTTCCAGTGTACTTTAAATAACAAGAGGTATGTCCTCACTTTACTAAGTTAGAAATTAGAGTCGGATTGTCGTCTTTCTAAGTTAGAAATTATTAAGGGCCGGGTTGTCACCTCGCTTATTCATCAATACGAGTCATGTTGTATCATTTAGTCAAAAATCAAGAGTCGGGTTGTCACCTCAGGTAGTCAGAAAAACGAGTCTGGTTGTCTCCTCATTTAGCCAACTAATAGAAGGTTTATCTGATAACTGAGAAAGAAGGGCAAGGTATTCATCTTATAAAGTTAGAAAAAAGGAGTCGGGTCTTCATCCATAAGAAATGTGATGAAGAGTTCCAAGGAGTACAACAGTATAACACTATCTACTGTCTAGTATGGCACCGTTCCTAGGAGTACAACAGTATAACACTATCTACTGTCTAGTATGTCACCGTTCCTAGGAGTACAACAGTATAACACTATCTACTGTCTAGTATGTCACCGT
>NW_018408807.1:378044-479506 GCF_002113885.1 Mizuhopecten yessoensis | reverse complement strand
TGTCACCGTCCCTAGGAGTACAACAGTATAACACTATCTACTGTCTAGTGTGTCACCGTCCCTAGGAGTACAACAGTATAACACTATCTACTGTCTAGTGTGTCACCGTCCCTAGGAGTACAACAGTATACCACTATCTACTGTCTAGTATGTCACCGTCCCTAGGAGGCAACAGTATAACACTATCTACTGTCTAGTGTGTCACCGTTCCTAGGAGTACAACAGTATAACACTATCTACTGTATTGTATGTCACCGTGCCTAGGAGTACAACAGTATAACACTATCTACTGTCTAGTATGTCACCGTCCCTAGGAGGCAACAGTAATAACACTTTCTATTGCTGGGGTGTCACCGTTCCTAGGAGTACAACAGTATAACACTATCTACTGTCTAGTGTTTCACCTCGTGTCATTGCGAACTCGAGTTCTTCATATTTAAGACCAGTCTTTTTAGTTATCTGTACTCTTTTTTCATGTTAAAACTAAAAAGATCAATTCAATATAATATGTACAATGTAGCCGAAATGATCTATTTCACAAAATGTGTTTATTGTAAAAGCCAGTTTCTATTGTTACTGATTGTACGACATCGGTTGGCAGAAATCTAATCAGTTTTCAAACAACCCGTCATTGGTATTCTAATGATTGTCTTCATATTTGCAAAATTAAATTGGTTTTATTGAACTTTGCTATTCAAATCACGGAGAAAATTAGAAGAAGAAAAGCATATTTAAAATAGGTTGACCTTGGTGTTCAGTTAACAGGTTCGTGTTTTGTGATTACGTTTATTAGTGAATGCAGCCAGACATATGTACATATCAGACGTGCCCGTTCGTCATATTACAGTCAGCCTCCATTCTGACAAATATCAAAGTTTACGGCGAATATAAGGCAATCGCGTGCCCTTGAGAACGCCCGATCACATCTAGGGTAGCCGTTGAAACGTAAATGGTTTTCTAAATCATGTACGACGTTCGGCAGACCCCGAGAAATTTTTTTCTTTAATGCGTTTAATACCAAACGATCAGAGCCTGGTCCTCGACGTTACGACCAAGTCTCGTTTTAAAAACAAGTCGCGTAGTGTTAACAGTGTTTCGCTGATTTATTCCTAGACGTTCTCGGCGATTTTATTGAATACTAAGTTACCAAGAAACAATCCATTCGGCGTAGATTATGTCATTTCAATACGGTTCCCCCACGAATATGGTTTTACATTACCAGATTCTATAAGGGGTCTTCAATCACGCGCAAATTTGAATCTAGATACAGTTGTATAAAAGCATATTTACCTCTCATGAGAATCACTATCATCTGGCCACATCGATCTCCGAGAATTTCTGTATAATAAAAATCATGATCAACCTATTTGTAAAACAGTTTAACAGTTGTTTATGATTTTGATATCTTTAAACGTTTACAAATGATACTAAAACATGAGTATGTTATACATTGAAATTTCTACAACACTCGTCTTTGAGCTATTATTTGTTCAAATTATGCAAAGCGTTTGGGATTGTGACAAAGATTGATAATGAATGCTATTCCATGGCAACATGAGGTCCCAGACACTGTGTTTTGCTTTATTTTCGCGAATACTGTAGATTGCTTTTATTTCGCGCGCGGTTAATTTCGCGAATCGACATTTTTTGGCCAACTCGCTCAGAGAATTGTTCGCTCTTCACTTAATTAATGAGTATCATATTTCGCGCAAGCTTAATTTTAGCAAACTGATCTTGCCGTTCCTGTTTTTGAAGACAATAATTCGCAGTTTACTACACTTTAATTATCTTACACTTTGAATAAATAAGACTTCGCGCGGTTCAGGAATTCGCAAACAAACGTTCACACGAATTTACTTAAAATTAAACAAAGGTACTCCTCCGTAATTATCCTTTGGCACCTGGCAATTAATTCCAAAGATGTCATCTCCTGATATAATAATTTATCCCATGCTTGAATATGTCTGAATAAATATTCGCGGGGTGTTAGCGATAAATTCGTGTCATGCACTGAACACAAAGGTTTATATATTTCACGAGAAATGAGTGTTTTATTGTAACCATCGGACCAAAGATATGATTATGTTCCCGTTTCATTGGCTTAATGACATTAAAAACTGAAAAGTGTTTTGATCATTTTGAGTCCTATGACATATAATTCTATTTTAGATTTAAATAGATAATAAAAAATAGAGTTTTTATAACCAAATTTTATCATATATACTCATATTGTTCTCGGTAAAAAGAGCAACAATTAAGAAATGGAATCTTATCCAAAATTAAAAGCAACAATCGGACAGTACGAACAGGTTCGAGGGAATGACATCCTCATCACTAGATACCGTGTACACACTAGTACTGTTATGATAAAATCATGGCTCGGCCCAATTAGAGTTTAAACAATCCCCAATACACTCGGTAGTATTTATTATCCACGGTTCAGTACAGGTAGTGGGTAGTAGACTGGAGCTTGACGGCCAAACAACTGTTGGATGTCGTCAATTCGGCTCACCCACGATGTCCTATACTATAGTGGTAAGTTATCCGTCCCGTCCTGGTCCATCTGGAAATTAATCATATTTCGCGTGGTGAATATATTGATTTGTTACTTGCGAGGATAATCAACAAAATAACAACGACTTAAAATAGGTTGGACGCCAATTCTTCAACCTTGACTAATTGTATGCATATGCCAGATAACTTATCCGGAATATGGTAAAAACTATTAAAGAAAAGTGAAATTATCCAGTTATCCGGAGTCCAGTTACTTCCCATTAGACAGTAAAATGATACATTATTCAGCGTGCCACCATATTGATACCTACACGTTTATTTCACCTATCTATCTATCTATCTATCTATTTTACATATCATACCTATTGCCCAACTAGCGTACCTATTTATTCGTAACAGAGGATTAAAAAGTAGGATCAGTACAGCGTCTTATATATAGGCTTATTCTATGTTTACCACATTGTATTTCAAATTATATTGATGTTGATATTGAGGCCTCCTTTTCACTTTTCACATTTTAACCTCTCTCTTAAAAACTTATCCTCCAATTTTACCTGCCTTTTCTCCTTGACCATTTGTATACAAACAAATAATTACATATCCGTTCATTCTACATAAATAATCTTTTAATTCTGTTCGTCTATTCTTTAACCGATCCGTCTACCAGTCTGTTGTACCTGCATGAGATTTTACTGATCCGTCTACCTGTCTTTTGTACCTGCCAGGTATCCACGCTATATATATACGCGCCACTAATGTGTCTATTCACGATACACAGAAAACGTGAAGCATAGTTGCATGCTATTTATCGGTTAGTTTATTGAACCACTGATGGATAGGTTTTCAATCTCTCGCTTAGCAATTACAAGTCGTGTATAGGTTATCAATATTTAATACACTGCGGCTATTATCTGTGGGCTTTCGGCAGACAGGTCTTAAAACAATGCTCCGTATTGGTAATAGCGAGTGCGGTATCCTCACTTATCTGATGACGACATTGGTTTGGAAACATTAGGTGATGCTAATTGATTGACAACATCGTCATAGTTTAATGGGCGTGGTAGTATTGTAACTGGTAGGCCGAGCTGTATTGGTTTTTTCCAGCTGCTGGCGTGAACGTATGCCTTGTGAAACGGGTATATATAAAGACAGCCAATAGCGCCGAGCACATGGCCAGACATATATGTGAACACGTTATCGTTTCGTGTGATGCTTCCTTGAAATGTGGCTCCGATTAATCATGAGTGACGTTCGTTTAAGTAAGACGTTTTTACTTACCATATGTTAAACTTGTTATATGTTTATTAAAACATCGTGTTTTATTGCAGACCAACAAAAATAAGCCATGCACATTCTAATAGTTCTTTTATTAAAGGAAATGAACCTTTCCATCCAGATATTTCATTGACGTGAACCTTAAACATCACACTTGTTTTATGTGTGATTATGATCACTTCAGCTTCTTAATGATGGCTGTAGCTACTCATGGACGAGAACAAATCCGTTGTCATGGATATAATGCCACCTCTAATTGGACCGCGTGTTCTCAGAAGCTCTCAAGCATACGTAATGCGAGTTGGAGTCTTGTTAGTAAAATGATGACAACTGCCGCTATCTGTCACAGACAGTACCAATACACACGAAGCTATTTTCTACACGCAATAAACATCGGACGTATGATCCAGTAAGCCACGGGTGTGTGGGTCCATATGCGTTTCTACGGAACCAGACGACCGGCGGAAGGTGGCTCCAAAATGACGGTTTCAAGAAAACATTTTTTGTTTTTTTAACGGTTTCCAGTATTTAAACTACACGATTTGCATCATTCCAGATTTTTAAAATTAAATCATTTTTTTTTTTTGCAATTGTCATGCGTAGAGTTCTAATCCCGCATCCGAAAATGTTAACGCTATGAAATTTTATTTCAATAGGCGATAGAGGGTGCCCTGTCCAATTCAAACGATTGTCAGTGTAAATTTGAAACCCTGAAGACATTTACGTGTACGATTTAACTAGAACACGAACCAAAGAGGATTTGTATGAACGATTAAACAGATACAAATAACGTATGTGTGCTGTTACTATACCAATATTACATTGTAGCACTCTCCGTATTTCCGCGCGGCGACGACTTTTTTCTTCGAATTACATCTTGATCTGTTAGCGGTTAACATAATTCGGCGGTTTCTGATTGGCGGTAAAACGCGAGAATATAATTATTCATTAAACTACTAATTAAAGTCATTGTGAAATAATACCATTTTGTCAGTCAAAAGTCAAACATGCCAAACACACACGGAGTTCTCTCCCAAACAATTTTACTAATGGACAAAAACCGTCTCATAAGTGCGCCATATAATAAACATGGTTCACTATTTTTAACTACTTCGTTGTCTAACAAATGAAAATTAAGTCATATATATTAAAACAAAAACATGCGTAATATGCGATTATGACTATTTAAATTATATTACGCTGATTGCTACTGGCAGTATATGGGAGTCTCCAGTTGATGTCGGATTGTCTGGTAAACTGATAGGCCTGTTTCTATATACAGATCATGTACCTAAGCCTGTCTGAGGTAGACATTGTTTTGCACAAATTAGTAGACGCTGTATTATTTTTATCGACAAAACACAATTAGCTTTTAAGACTCACGGAACATTTTGTCGAGCAAAAATAGAAATGTTCTAGGAATGAGAATTGTGTCTGACCAGTGTCGATTAAAGAGCCACTTGGCCATTTATGTGCAAACTAGCTGGACTTGACTGTTGGTACGATCTGAGAGGACGTCCACGTGATCTCGTGCAGGGATCAGTGAGGGTCGTGTCCTCGGCGGCACCTGATTAAGGATGCCACAAGGGATCACTATCGCACGAGGTTTGATCCTGGATCAATGTTCTACCAGAACATATATTCCCCTCTCTACTTCAAATTGAAGCCCTAGGATGCGAGTCGCCCAGATAATTGAATCATGTCTTTATGATTCTTGGTGTGAGTTGTGTACATTTTTGTTTTGGCGTATCGGAGTTTCTCTGGTGCTGGTGAATCGTTGAGATTTTCGTATCATGGTTTCTCTGATATTTCTGTATCATGGTTTCTCTGAGATTTCTGTATCATGGTTTCTCTGAGATTTCTGTATCATGGTTTCTCTGAGATTTCTGTATCATGGTTTCTCTGCGGTCCCGTATCCTGGTTTCCCTGTGGTCCCGTATCCTGGTTTCCCTGCGGTCCCGTATCCTGTTCCAAATCTGTCTAAATTAGTACCACAAGCTCGGATTTACAAATTCTTAAAACGGTCAAGCCGAAGCTCATATGCAATATCTCCAAATGTGACCAATCATCATTTTACATCACATACGACACTTGTTATCCTCGGACAAGTCTTGTTTGTGCGCAAGTTGATTGGTGGTCAAGGGTCCGGAGCGTACCTATCCCCTCGTTAGCCCGACTATCGATCGCTAAGATAAGGAGATAAGTGTAGAATTCCTCGTTTATTTTTGCCATTTTGCATCGGGGAGGATAATTGATGGTGACTGATAACACATCAAAAAGTTTGACCGTATGTGACGACGAAATAAGCACCCAATCGGCGGGCTTTCTCTATACGTACCCCCAGCACGTGATGGATGTGCGGACAGACCACAGATGACGTCGGCTATATCCCTATGCTGTAAATATTTGGAAAAGGGGGAGAGAAATTGATTCCAGTAGAATCTCGTATCATACTGTATTTGATGGAATCTATGGAACATCAAACAAATGGGAAGATAATTACCTAGATCAGGACCAATCAAATTACACGCTGATCGATCGCCTCGGTCCTACTCTTGCCGGCCGGGAGCCAGCAGCAGGTTTTCGTATTTTGAAGAAGACATTAATGGACTTAGGAAACAATTGTTGACAGCAGATAACCTAACGTGGCATCATCGACCGGCTTCAGCTTACGGGGGGTAACTGGCCAAATGGTCATTACTCTCTCGCCGTCTGCGCGTGCTGTGTGTGGGAAAGCCCTCATATTACAAGTTTTGTCGGATTTTAAATTAGCTTTTCTACAATGTCCAAATGAATTGTTCTGAAGACTCTTCATGGCAAAAAGAAGTATTTAACATTGAATTGTACCGTGTCACGTTAGGCGGAATCGAGGTCAACAATGCTCATGGCCGTGGCGATTCGCACGAGTTGGGCATACATGTGATTGATTACATTATGACGGAAGTAACTTAGATTGGTAATTTGTGTAGATATATATATGGGGTTCTTTCACTTTGTTGACATATTGCCGCGGTCAGTTTTGATAGATTTATATATGAGTAGCAATATTGATGGATACGGATGTGAATGGTCAAAATGCCAACAACGGACGCATTGGGGTCAAGTTGGTGGACATACAAATGACCGGTCATGTTTACCATATCGACAGGTGTCGTTTCGATGGATGCAAATACGATTATTCAAATTGATACTTAATTATGGTCAAAGTTGTTTGCATTGTTAGATACGGTATTCATTGGTTAGACATCTTTGATCATTGTCAGGTTGCTAGTTAAATCATGGTTGGCAACGCTCCTAGATCAAGTATGAGTGGCAAAACTGCTATAAACGATCATAGTTGGCCGACCACATTGGTAAAAAAGATGGTCGTTGGTCACATTGCTCGATAATGAATGGTCACCTTTCTAAATACGATCATGGTTGGTCAAAATACTAGATAAGATAATGAATGGTCACCTTTCTAACTACGATCATGGTTGGTCAAAATGCTAGATAAGATAATGAATGGTCACCTTTCTAAATACGATCATGGTTGGTCACAATGCTAGATAAGATAATGAATGGTCACATAGCTAGATACATTATGTTTGGTCACATATCTAGATAGATGATGATTGGTCATCTTGCCAAATAAGATCATGGTTGGTCACTGCTAGATAGATTATGAATGGTCACATTGCAAAAAAAAAGGATAATGACACTCACTTTGCTAAATACTATCATGGTTGGTCACATTGCTAGATAGATAATGAATGGTCACTTTGCTAAATAGGATAATGATTGGTCATCTTGTTAAATAAGAGCATGGTTGGTCACAATGCTAGATAAGATAATGAATTGTCACATTGCTAGAACGCTCAAACGCCGCTGAACTTTATCTTTGGATTAAAACAGTTGGAAACTCTAGCGTTACATTTTGTTTTACTTTTAGGATCAATACGACCACTTTCGTGTTCTCACCACCACTACCCTGAAGCTCCTTCGGCGCCACTCAGCAAATGTTCACTCTAGATAGGAGTCTTCGGGGTCATCTTACAAAAAATGTAAACGTTGGCCCCGTTTACTAAGAGACACGAAACTGCTCCGAAGTTGTGACCTCAGATTGATGTCAGAACTCGGATATATATCTAAGCCTAGGGCTCTATATATAACAACAATCTAATTTACGGCCGCTTACCGGACTAAATTCAATTTAAGTTTTTTATTTTTCAATTCAAACGGAATAGCAGTGGGATTTGAGGCTATGCCTGGAAGTCCTGTGTGAATAGCGCTGCAGGTGAAACCTCGTTTCTGAGAGCATTAAATACAAGAAAGAAGCTTCTGTAGCCATTAATATCATTTTCAAATCCCACATGTATGAGTTCTATTTCCGTTTCCGGGTCTGATACTTGCCGCGTTTTGTGGCAAATTCATTTTATCAGCACTGCAAAAAATAAAACGCCAAAATTAAATCGGTTCTGGACGGGTTTTTTCATATGATAATTGATGCTTCTGTTATGAAGACGCTGATGATGACGACATCAATATTCCGGCGGCCAGAAAACGTGAAAACTCGGCTACAAGCGAAATCTGTGTTCAAAGGCCATACGAACAATTTTAGATATAAATGTCAAATTATATTTGATCAAATTGAGTGACATTTAAGTTAGATAAGGTTTCAAATTGCCTTTCTTAAATGCCCACAGCTTTCACATTGCCAGTGCTGCTCTTCCATTCACAATAAAAACACGTGTTTGTCTCTGGCGTACGATAAAACTCCTCCTTTCTGGCAATATCGATATAGCTTAAATAAACGATGTGTGACGGGGAATTCGTGCTCCAAAACTCTTCAATTAAGACTGTCGTAACATTAGTGAAATAGTTACACGGGACGCTAGTTATTGGTGTCATAATGATTTTCTGTCCGAAGCCGTCTACCTGACGATTTGTAGAACTAGACTTGTACAGCTGTAACTTGCTTCTACACGTGTGTCATCTACAATAGTTTATTTATGTTAGACACACCAAAGTAATAAGTCTGACTCTGACAATTAGTTATCTATACAATAAACATCAATTAACATATCTATTTTCCTCATAGCAAATTTAAACATTTCCTCTGCGTCATTGACCCACTAGAATCTCTTTTTAAACAATAAAGCACCAATGACGGTTGGTACGGTCTGTATGTCTTTCCCTTTATGAAAAATCAAAAGATCTTCAGATCTTATTACTTTCTTTTTGATATCATTTGTACAGCTTCATGAAGTCATGTAATAGTGGTAATACCTGCAATTACCTCCAGCTCGTCGATAGATGTTAAGGGGACGTAACCGAGATTTGCATGTCAAATAGTTACGTATGGTTATTTATTTATCTATATATTATTTTCTTTATTTTGTATCGAAGTGTAAAAAAACTGCATCATCTTTACATGAACTTGACCTTAAATTGTTTACAAGAAATTTCATCACCTATTTTCAAATTTTCTAGTTGAGTCCGATTGAAAAACAAACAAAAATCGGCTGATGTATTAATGGTCTGTAAAGTCAGTCAGTTTTTGTTTAAAATTACTTACGAGCAAACTCCTTTGAATAAAACGCACAAACGTACAGTATATTTATCAAGCTATCGATTTTGTGTTCCCACCTTGGGGACGCTTTGCTAATGATTTGTGTCATTGTTGCTGAAGAAACCCGCCATCGATTAAGACCACGTTAGACTATATACGCCACAAAGCCATGTTTGTTTCCAATGACGCGTCACTGATATTGCATCAGTGTGTGGTAGTCTGTCCCGCGTCTCACTGTTTCAGAGGCTTAGGTGCTAAATTTGTCTCCAAACGTGTTCCCGGAGTACAAGTAATTTGGTCAGACATTCATTATTGAAACTTCAAAATAGTTAATTCGATTTAATTACGAGCACGCTAGAAAACAGAATTCTGGTGATAAGATCGATTTATGTTTCTAAAGTAGTCTAAACGTTGTTGTGTTCTACAATAACGAACGAGAATCACATTTATATAGCAAAGTCAATCATCGTTATGGAAATTACAAACCGTGACAATACAATACAAAACAATACCGTGAAATAATCGAACTGACAAAGATGTTCTTTTCAAATCAAAAGCATTGAATAATAAGGAACCCAATCACCTAGTATTTGTTATTTGGATTAAAAATGAACAGCATTTGATGTTTGTGAGTTGTGTATTTTCACGTCAATTGGATTCCATAATATTTTCCAATATTTATCCAAACGCTTCTAAAGGCAGAGAAACCTGCTATTGTCTCTGTAGAGAAAATGAACATCGTAAGAATGAAAATAGCGTTAAACACAACAAAAAAACAATCGCTAAAATTGAAAGAATTGCATCATCAAATAATTGTTTTAGCATTAAATTTCAAATGTTTCCGAAAAATATATTTCTCTACCAAATGTGACCAGGAATTGCATTTCTAGAGAATGAAAAATAATTCTAATGATAAGATCACTTAAAGTATAAGTCAATTATTGATGAATAACGATGAAAAGCATAAACCAACAGTAAACAGTGTTTCTCATACAGTTTCAAAATTATTAATGATTTTTTAGAAAAGATTAGTTTATTAACGTCATTTTAGGGTGGAAGACTGATTGTTAGTGTTGGCTAACACGTCATATGATCCGCTATCAATTTTCATTTTGACGATATTTTATTGCACCCTTCTGCCCATATGGAAACTTAATCAAGACATATCACCATTGGTACCAGCACCAGGGGTTTCATAAATGCAAAACCTAGTCTTTACTGTGTGGAACGCCAAATAGCGTCAAGAACCAAAAAGTTGGTCCACAGACAGGATATTTTGTACTTAGGATAATAACCCCATGCGTACTCAATTATTTCTCTGCTTTGTGGATACTTAATCAATACTGTGTCCTAATATGGTAATGCGCGTGTTTATCTCCCTGAACGGTCATGCCACATCCCCATCGTCCCGTTTTCCCGCCTAATGTCCTGCATCACGTGAACGATCAGAGGTGTACGTCCATTTTGATTTGGAACAGAACTTATTGCACACGTTCACAGTAATAGCTGGTGCGTGTCTAGTATCCTCTACCTTTAAAACAACACATGCAAATTCAGCGCTTTCTGGGAAAGTAGAAATTCTGACTGGGTTCGGTGGAAGTATCCACGTTAGCGTTAGCGAGGACTAAGTCACGTGCACAGTTTAATCGCACGTTACTGTTAATAATTGACTTTCTCTGAGAATATTGATAGAAACAGTAAATTGTGTTATAGCCTCTCACATCCTTCCCTCCTTTGAGCTTTATTTCCGCCGTAACGACTGTTGCGACAAAATACCGCATTTACAAACGGGGTTGGTGTTCACTAATTCTCCTTATATCATATAATGCTCTCATTAGTACGCCTTAAAATAACCGTAATACTACAGACGTAACGCTATAAGATCGACATTATATTTCCGACAGAAATGCGAGGGTCTCTGTAACTCATTGTCAGTGAGGACGCGCATAAAAGACAAAAATAGGCTTCTAGCTTGATTCATTATTTCACTCCAGCACAATATAAAAAATGTAAATACTCACACTGAAAGAATTTCACTCCAATAATGTTTTAAAGATATCCCTTTGGGTGTGCAAGTAAATTGCACTTCGAATTTATAAACATGCGTTCAACTTACAACTTACCTTAGATCTCTGAAGCTAGCTTACGAATTCTACTCTCAGTTAGATATTTTTCCAAAGAATACATGAAAACTGTCAAGTTTTATGTTTACCGTCTAGTTTATGTTCGACAGCTCACAAACTGTTCGGCAGTATTGTAAACACGCTTATGTTATTACTCTAAGAAAGTACTAGCGATGAAGAAACCATATCTCTGATTTTGACATAATCCCACCTTTTTTGTTAAGTGTAATGTTAATGTCACTATGTGTGTGACCTTGACATTCACGTACAGCAGTAACACACTGTTCTTCACTGCTTTACTACCTATTTTTAGTAACCTTGACCTTTTTATGACGGTGTTATACAATGCATATCTGTACGCAACATGGCCTAAGAATCGCGGTATGTACGTGGAGCTATAGCTAAACGTTCTTAACAGATATTGCTGTGTCAGCAACTTCTAAACAAACTCGACCACGAAGAGACATATCCCAAATAACAAACCCGACCACGAAGAGACATATCCCAAATAACAAACTCGACCACGAAGTGACATATCCCAAATAACAGACCCGACCACGAAGTGACATATCCCAAATAACAAAAACGACCACGAAGTGACATATCCCAAAGAACAAACCCGACCACGAAGTGACATATCCAGAAAAACAAACCCGACCACGAAGTGACATATCCTAAAAAACAAACCCGACCACGAAGTGACATCTCCCAAATAACAAACCCGACCACGAAGTGTCATATCCTAAAAAACAAACACGACCACGAAGTGACATATCCCAAATAACAGACCCGACCACGAAGTGACATATCCCAAATGACAAACCCGACCACGAAGTGACATATCCAGAAAAACAAACCCGACCACGAAGTGACATAACCCAAATAACAAACCCGACCACGAAGTGAAATATCCCAAATAACAAACCCGACCACGAAGAGACATATCCCGAATAACAAACCCGACCACGAAGTGACATACCCCAAATACCAAACCCGACCACGAAGTGACATATCCAAGAAAACAAACCCGACCACGAAGTGACATATCCCAAAAAACAAACCCGACCACGAAGTGAAATATCCCAAATAACAAACCCGACCACGAAGGGACATATCCCAAATAACAAACCCGACCACGAAGGGACATATCCAAAAAAACAAACCCGACCACAAAGTGACATATCCCAAATAACAAACCAGACCACGAAGTGACATATCCCAAATAACAAAAACGACCACGAAGTGACATATCCCAAAGAACAAACCCGACCACGAAGTGACATTTCCCAAAAAACAAACCCGACCACGAAGTGAGATATCCCAAATAACAAACCCGACCACGAAGAGACATATCCTAAATAACAAACCCGACCACGAAGTGACATCTCCCAAATAACAAACCCGACCACGAAGTGCCATATCCCAAATAACAACCCCGACCACGAAGTGACATATCCCAAATAAAAAACCCGACCACGAAGGGACATATCCAAAAAAACAAACCCGACCACGAATTGACATATCCCAAATAACAAACCCGACCAAGAAGTGACATATCCCAAATAACAAACCCGATCACGAAGGGACATACCCCAAATAACAAACTCGACCACGAAGTGACATATCCCAAATAACAGACCCGACCACGAAGTGACATATCCCAAATCACAAACCCGACCACGAAGTGACATATCCCAATTAACAAACCCGACCACGAAGTGACATATCCAAGAAAACAAACCCGACCACGAAGTGACATATCCGAAAAAACAAACCCGACCACGAAGTGACATATCCTAAAAAACAAACCCGACCACGAAGTGACATATCCCCAATAACAAACCCGACCACGAAGTGACATACCCCAAATACCAAACCCGACCACGAAGTGACATATCCAAAAAACCAAACCCGACCACGAAGTGACATATCCCAAAAAACAAACCCGACCACGAAGGGACATATCCCAAATAACAAACCCGACCACGAAGTGACATATCCAAAAAAACAAACCTGTGTGACCGTGTCCCTGTCGTGTCACAATAAGCGTCGTCTGATATGACAAAACGACATAACTTCGAGAAAATTAAGTGAGTTTTTTTTTTTTGTAGCCGTGCTATGTAAACATGTAACTTACACGAAAGAATAGTAACAACGTTAATTAAATGCATAAACATATTGATATTGAAATTAAAGTATTAACGAAACTGAGTATACAAATTATATTAAACTTCAACTTATTGTCTTTAAAGTGTTATTGAGAATAGATTTTCTATTGGAAGATTTTAATTTCAGATCAATTTTCGTAAAATCCATTTTGAGACTTATCTAAAATTCCGACTTGAATAATACATCAAGCCAGACAGAAGGATCGAAACTCAGAAGGGGTCGACAGGTCACGTGCTGATGTGGGAGGGGTGAAAGCAAGAAGTCATGGTTAAAGCCAT
Source organism: Mizuhopecten yessoensis (assembly GCF_002113885.1). Classification (NCBI taxonomy): domain Eukaryota; kingdom Metazoa; phylum Mollusca; class Bivalvia; order Pectinida; family Pectinidae; genus Mizuhopecten; species Mizuhopecten yessoensis. Next base: position 465,596 of record NW_018408807.1, on the reverse strand, counting down.
AGACTATGATTGAACTCTATTTTTGAAGTTTAATGTAATTAATGAAATTGTTGGAACAGTCCAAAAAAGCTATGTTTGCTGTGTACAAGAAAATAAGAAATATTTCATTACCTGTAGAGCTTCATTTTTTTTTTTGATTCTCTTGTATTACCGATACTTCTCTATTCAGTAGAAGTATGGGGTTTTGAAAAGTTAAGCGCTATTGAAAAACTACATTTACAATTCTGCTAGCGTATATTGGGTATTTAAAGAAGCACGCCAAACTGCATGGTTTATGGAGAGATCGGGAGATTCCCTTTATATGTTGAAGTTAAAACCAGAGTAATTCTGTTTTGGTATAAATTGATAACTAGCAATAGTCTGTCAAGCACTATGTATAACTTAATATTTAACTTACAAACAAATGGAATCATGGAGTTCAAATGGTTAAAGAATGTTCAGGATATATGTATAGAAACAGGTTTAAATTTTATCTGGGCATATCAGAAAACCTGTGCGTTTAATAGAGATTATTTGAAACTTGTTGTGAAACAAAGTTTACAAGATCAGTTTATCCAAAAATGGTTTAACGATATCGAGAGCTCTTCAAGAGGATCCACCTATTCCAATTTTAAAACAAATTTTGAACTTGAAAATTTCTTTGTGAAACTAAAGCCAAAAGAAAGACAAATTATTGTTAAGTTTAGAACTTCAAATATGCACTTACCTATAGAAACTGGAAGATGGATTGGAATACCCAAAGAAAACAGAACTTGTAATCTTTGTTTTAATGAAATTGGTGATGAATATCATTATCTATTCAAGTGCGAACACGTATCTGTTAAACAAATAAGACAACTATTTATTCCAAATTACTACTATACTTACCCTAGCCTTATTAAAATGCGTGGACTATTCACTATATGCAATGTAAAAGTTTAAAAAAATGTTAGCAAATTTCTAGAAAAACTTGAAAAGCTATTGAATGTATGTAATTAGTTTGTAGCCTTTATGCCTTTGTTATCCGCCATGTATATATGAATATGATACATATTGACCTCTTGTTACATACTTTGTATGTCTTGGAGAAATAAAAATCTGAATCTGAAAATCTGTAAAAAAAATGAAACTAAAGCTGAACGCAACCGTTGAATGTATTTCAAATGAACACATCCAATTCCTTTAGCCCATTTGGTGATCTATTCTGGCATTTAGGGGTGTCGGTCTTATTATCTGGAACATAAACACGTGTTAATTATGAAGAGCACATGTGCTAGTCTGGTCGTGAATGGTTAGTTTAATAAGAGTATCGAATAAAACTTACAATTATAAGATGTGATTGCATTAAGTGTTCAAACACGTGGTATGTTAAATCTTTAACTACTACTGAGGATGTCATACTTCTTATACTAACAATAAGTATACATGTGTCGTCATTATAAGGCTTACATGTTATCATCGAAAGTTTTTCTGAAATTAATTTGAGTTAGATTCGTGAAAAAGTTAAATAGAACAAAAACCGCGCTGAGATTCTTTTTTATGACATTCTCAATCAACGCATCTGTAAAGAAACGTGATTTAGTTTATGTACTGAGAAATATCAAAATTTGCATTTTGACTTCACGATAAATTTTAGGATTGTTTTAGTGAGCGTATGAAAAAAACCGATATCTTTTTTATTTTTTTATTTAAAACGTTCGGAATACTATATACATCGAACCATAACAGCTGAAATACGATCTAAACAAAATTGATTTTAGAATCAAAATTTTTATATGGTTTCTTTTCCCCGAAAAAGGAGAAAAGACGCTGCAAAAGTGTATCACGTGATTTTTTAATAAAACATTTTTTAGACAAGTTAGTGTTTACAAGTTGGTTTAATTTAATTTTTCAGACAAATCTTAAAGTATTTAAAAAACCTAAAACAATAACAAAACATTTGTCTATTCCAGAAAAAATTGTATTGAAAAGATACTTGTCAGAATTCTTTATTGGACGTTGTATAATAACTTTGTTACTAAGTACGGTAAACACAGTAGGATGCTTTTTGTTCATCCTTCAATTACTAAGGTAACGAAGTAACCGAGACTTCGCATACTTCGTATAGAAATTCATTCATAGAGTTCATAGAGGGTGGGTTAACAAAGTTTTGGATGGCCATTTGAAGCCAAATATTGGGATTTTGTAGATATGATTTTTTTCCTGCAACAAACATACAAATGATGATACTTATAGTATAAAAACCGGGATTTTCGGGGTAACTATTTTTTTACCGAATCCACATACCACGAATTATAGCAGTAATACATTCGTATATGATATGATTATGTAACAGTTGAATCTATGTGGCATTTATAACGATCCACATGTGAAGTATATATACATTTGTGTGTATATAACTAGGACCTGCCAATTTCTTTATCATATCAATGTGTCATAGGTTCAGCGCTAATTCCTAGTTACTCGGCGATTATCTTTCCATCAGTAGGTGCTTCGTGTATACAACACTGTCTGATGTCCTACAGGTGGCTGTTGTCGTGAGTATATTACTTTCAAATATCGCCGTCCGGAAAATTTGTGCCGATTCCTGTTCCGGAGCTTCCAATTTTCTGTAAACTTCCGGTGATTAAAATGTGTTGAGTTCGGTCACCGCGAGATGTTGAAAGGGCTGTTTTCTCTCGTTTCTATGGTCAGAGAGGAAAATAAGAGGTTTGCTTCGTTTGTTTTGACTATCATCTTTCCCATGATCATGCCGAGTAAGTACTCAGTGCGTATACATTTGTGTTTTAACTGTTTTTCTCTGCAAGCATTCGCTTTGGTCAGTCGTATGACCGACCACATGATTTACAAAAAAAGGTGTATATTTCGATTTTTGAGTATTTTAGTTTTCAAAGATTGGATGAATGTTTTGATATAGATTATTCATAATATTGTTGTATAGTTTTCATGTGAATGTGGCCGTTTGTAAAGAGTTTCATTGAGACTGTCTGAATGTCTGATGTAAATAAGGAAACTAGGGAAACAGTACGTTTTTGTTGAGTTATACAAAGGACGTGAATGATTCAAATACTTGTTCTTGTTAAATAATTGAGCATTACTGATTTAAACAATGAGTTCAGAACTTTAAAAAAAAGTTTGAGTGTTAAATATGAAAAGCTAGCTGTGGAAAGATTGACGCGTGTTGATGTTATGTCAGCCGTGTCACAAACCCATTCGTTGTTTTCATATTTGAATTGTGATTTTTTGGCAAAGGTCAGAACTGTACATCTCTGTAATAACACATACTACTCACGCGGTGCATATTTTATGGAAATGACATGTATTATTCGCTTGTATTTAATGGAAATTCTAAAAAAAAAAACATGCAACGACACTGTACTGCTACTACATCAACGTTGACAGTTACTGTACACATTTGAATGTGTTAAGCAGTTAAAAAAAATAGTTTCATGTGTATACATTTTTTTCCATTTGACTACTTTAAGTAATACTTTTTTAAAGTGTATATTATGTGATTGCTACCTGCAGAGGTGGTATACTACACAGGATTGAGAAATGAATGAATGATTTAGCCTGAGGCAAGGAGAGAAAAGTCAACGACACAAAAAAACAGGGAACCGGAAAGCCCACGCTTAAGGAAAGCCTACTCGGGGAACTATCTACAGATCTATCTCTGAGGTTGAACTTTAAATGTTGTCAAACGTTCTGTTCCCTCTTGAGAGAAATTTCGGCACAATCTGATATAGCATGGAGTTTTACGACGCTTTTGACGAGAGGGCTACATTACAGGTAACTTTAACACGTAGGAGTAGTGTAACCATGGGTGTTATACAGTCTAACGTGCTGAATTGTAAACTGGACTGTCACAAAACTCCCTAAGACTGGTACCGTGAAATTCAGTCAGCCTTGTGATGTTCCATGTGGCGACATTTGGTAAATCTATACGTTTTATATACGCCCAGTGGGATGTTTTCTATTCTCAATAGGAAAGGAATTAACCAATTTTCCAAGCTTGGCGTTTATTTTCATTTTAGTGGGATTTTTGCGAGTTGAATTACAAAATGGTTTACACCATTTGTAATTGAACTTTAAAGGCATAATCTAATTTAAATAACATTCCACTGAAATGTAACTGTCACTCTTTGAGAGGCATTTATTCTGCATTATGTCTCATTGTTGGAAGTCATTTTGACTTTTATTGCTGTTCGGTCGATAACGATTAGGACCAGTTCTTGTTGCTTTTTATAAGATTTGGATTGTTATTAGATAAAGCATACAGGCGAGTCGAACTGTTGAACACACTGTCGCCTTGCTCTTGTGTCGCATTCCATCTAACCATTTCCATTCCTGTCTCCATAACACTACATATGGCGCCAAACTCGATGGCAACAATTCCCATAGATGACGAAACCCGTTTTCTTTCCTGATTACGGTGTAATTAGAATAAGGATAGTCTATTTATTCTTTCGTTTTGTTACTGGGTTGTTATAGGGGGATAATGAAATGGACGTCTCATCGATTTAATACGGGCAAAGACACAAGTAGCTAGCAGCACTAGTTTTAAATCCATTACTCTATGGCTGCGCTCAATATATTGATTGGTAAATAAAGCTTCGGAGTGAAAAAGCATCGAGATTTATCATCGTGACAGTGTTATGTATCAAATTGGACTAAATACTAATTCCGATGGACACGTAACTATGTACTTATGCAGGAACGAGTGTACGTGCTTAGCGGGAAAGGTCTCCATGCAGCTCCACCACAGCGTCCTCTGCTTGTTTTAGGGTGACAGCCATATGTTGGTAGCTGTGTTAGGTAGGAGGTAGTTTTACGGTGGAGAGCACTGCTGTGGGAGCTAGGTATAACCACATATATAGACTCCCTCCGTCTCACCGACACTAGCGTCACTGTCATTTAAACACACATGCTGTATGTATAAGGTAGTATATACAGGCAAAGTGACGTCGGCACCTTACTATCAGTCGCCTTGCACCGATGAACTTACCTTGATGTAAAGCAGGTCAGTGGAGACCGATCGCGAGCTTGACCACTCAACACTAACAGTGACACTCAACACTAACTGAAATACTCGGGACTATTACCATTAACGTTTGTGAACATTAAAATCGTGAGCTTAAAGATATTTCTCTGGACTTGTCAAGGTATATATTCGAGGGATATGTATACTTTCCAAACGAAAGGTAAGTAAACATTAATGGCGATATAGGTACTGTAAGATTTGAACGTATGCATACAGGTATATGTATATATATAGCTGCCGATAGGATACTGTTGTGTAGTGTTAAATCACACGTACACGTACTATGTATAAGTCGATATCCCTGTTTTCTATAGTAGGACCTAGATTTATGGATTTATGTTGTTAAATACGTGTAAGTATGTATTTATTATGAATAAGACGTGGGACTTGATAAAGTGTAAATGTCCCCTTTGGGGGACTGAAACTCTGACTATGTACTGAGCGTAAACAAGTGGACAATGGGACGGCCTATAACCATGGCCATATATTGGGGCAACGGACCGGGGGATTCCATATATATACCTGCTTTATATATTTATAATGGCGACTCTGTGTAGGTATGGAAACAAAATCGACATGTAGCTATATAGGTCAGTCATCACGTATGATTTATCTTACCCCGTGGGGCCTAAACCTTGATACAAGCAGGTGGATGATATTGAAACGCTGGCGTCGACGTCGACTTTCATCAGGTAGATATTTACAAGGTTAAGTCGGGTTCATGTTGGTTTTAACTCAACATTGTAAACGCTGTCAACAGGGGTGATTTATGGCCCCGCGTGAATTGTTTATGTTAAGCTCTCCATTGTTTCGTTTATATTACATACGGTATAATTAATTGGATTTTAATTGTATGTTGAGTAACATTTGATTTATAGAAAATTTTGTGCGTTGATGTGTAGAAATGTACGACGGCGCTAATGAAAAATGTCATAACAAAGTATGACGTGAAGTAAACATTGTCAGACTTCAAAAATAAGTTTATTTTTCCATCAATGCATTGTACACACGTCTCCAGTTACACTAACCGAAATACTTACCAGCTTTGTCGAATGCTAACATAGTGGGATATATGACGATAGGAAATTCCTACAAAGTCAACAAACTTGTATGATATGCCGAAAACAAATACTAATGATATATGCTCAACTGGTAAACACGATTTAAAACTGTTCCCAGCCAAGCGATCATAGTGAAAGCCATGGAGAGCATTCGAACAGCGAATTATGATATTGGTTCAGACATTTGATTCCTCTCAGAAACTCGTGATCATTAATGCGGAATAAGGCTAGAGCTAAACTGTGGATAAACGGACACCGGTTAACGTGGGGTGCCGAGAGAGTTCGGGAGAGAGAATTTTATTCTAAACATCTCAGTCTATTTATTCTAAAGAAGCACGCTGAACCCCTGTCTTGAAAATGAGATTGCTTCTTCAGTCCATACGACCTAAAACAAATTTAAATTCAACCAATCAGCGCTGTTGTAATGTGCTCTAGTTTCCGCGGACTCCAAATATGTCAGTCTAAAGCGTGAACAAATTGTGTAGTCTAAATAAAATCACAATAAAGTTGATCCACTGATGAATATCAAATTGGACAGAATCAGCATCGTTGAATGATGAGGTCAAAAGAAATTGCATTTACTATAGTTACAGAAGTAAAACAACAGCAGCCTAGAGGGGTTAACGTGGTTGGTAAAACCACGGACTTGGAGAATCTAGTGCGAGGAAAGCATCGTAATAGTTTTGATAAAATAGACTAACTAATTCTCATGCTGAAAAGCCAAATATCGATTAAAAAGATGCAGTCGGTTTTAGATGTCGATAAGATGTTGTAAAGAATGTCGAGATGGGGGAAATGAAGGTGATAACTGTTTGAAAAGCCGTATTTTGAAGACATTTTGACGGAAGTGAAAATTATTTAAATCGACTCTTTCTGGGAAAGTCTGACGAAAATGGTCTACTTTTATCAAAATTTTAGTTAAAATGTTGGTACGATGTTGTCTGTGAGTGTCTGGTTTGTCCTGGACGAGTGTTGACGTGACAGGTGAGGTTGTACTGCTAGGTAATTAGTGGGGTGGGTCTACATGTAGTTATATCTCTATGGCGTTACAATGGCTGTATCTCTGACTTGTAGTCCGTGTTTGTAGACTCTCGATCGTGTGTGTTGGTGTGTAAACGACTGCCCAGGCTCTGTAGATTCTGGTATATCCCAACCAAATACGGACAGTTTGCATTCCGATGCCATGTACATCACAATTCCTCGTCATCCTGTGATTTATCATATTAACTATATTGACATATTGGGTCAGTCACATCTGACCTCATTCCATAATCCCGTATGATGTTTACCTATCCACGTATTTCATTGAATTAGGAAATATGTGTTGTGCTACAATGGTACCGCTAGGTATGAGAGTTCTAACAGATTAATGTTGATATCAGCATTCCAAATATTGGTCCCTGAACATTTTGGTTTATATAATGGTGATTTAATTCAGAATACTTAATTTGCAGTTTGACAGCTGTTACATGAAATATTCTTCTGATATAGATGAAATTCATACGAAAAAAATAACACATTTTACAATTCAGTCCCCATCATTTCATTGTGTGTGCTGAACTGTTTGAACATATTGGAATCACTGTCCGGAAGAGAGAAACCCATTTTGTATGAATCCCAACATTACTGATACGCTTTGTGAACAGGTTAGGAAATTTGGACACAGACACGGGAATTCAGACGGCCATATCAGCCACATCAGCTCCGACGCCGACAGTATGGCATTGACAACGCTCAACAAGGACGACAAGAAAGACAAGAAGAAAAAGAAGGAGAAAAAGGGCAAAGATAGAAAGAAGGATAAAAAATTACAAGAACCTTTTCTAGGTGGAGCCAGCAATAAAGGCGACAAGGTACGTTAGAGTGGAGGGTGTTATACATCTGACTTAATCATACTCACATCTAGTATGTACATGTAGTATTCAATTCATCCTAAGTTTTTTGTATAGTAATCAGTTATCATTTACTCAGATAGTACTTTGTAATAGTATACTCGATTCCTGAGTATACTCTCGTTTGTGAATACAATACCATGTACTCGGATACTGTGAAATAGTATACTCGATTCTTCGGTATATTCGAATTCCGTGTATACTCACGTGTTGTGTATACAATACTATATACTCAAATACTGTGTATACAATACTATATACTCAAATACTGTGTTTACAATACTATATACTCAAATACTCTTCATCGCAATTATACTACTTGCAACGCGAACATGTGATACTCACAGGTGTGAACTTTGTGTAAACTAATGTTGTATATTCCACATAGGGTCTGCTGGGTACTGTACGTTATGTGTACCCACATTTGAGTTGTGCTGCTAACACTAACATCGCTTTTTATATTGAGTTATTCAAATCTTGTTAAAGTGTTTAAATAGTGCTATGCTAACATCTTACTTATACATACTGTGTATTCCAACTATTTCAGTTCTCACGAAAAAAAAACCCCATTCTCCAAATGTTCTTGCTCCAATATATGTCTGTAAATTCTATAGAAGTGTGTCAAAGTTCAAGGTTACAATTAGGGGTCAATTAAGTGATACTCCTATAATCATACTTGAGACATGACTGTTCAGAAGACGAGACATTGCTTCTTACTCCCCTTAAAGACTACTAGACAACTGTTTTATCTTCTGTAAGATTGACAGTTTTGAATAATTGAATATCAATGACACTTTACACGTTGTGGCACGTTTAATACGTACATTGTTTGTGTATAAAGCTGTGTCCACTCACAGATAGTGATAGACATCAGTATCTTTACTGGGTTATCTTTCAAACTAGAAATAGAAAATAGATTTTCATGGTTTGGTATTCGAAGCTGCAAAAAAATAATAATCCATTTAACATACTGATTATTCACGTTAGATATCGAAATTACAAATATAATGATTTAAAGAGTAATGATAAAGTCAACCCACACTCTATAAGTAGATCGCTATAGTTTGTACAAGTTAGTGTTAAAAAACCTGAGCTTCGCAAAAGTAGAGAACAGAGTCTATATTAAGTGGTTTTATGTGACTCTTAATGAAAAAAGATAACATAAATCCAATTATTTCAAAATGTCCACGTAATTCGATATGCTGTGTTAAAGCCCCTTACAGCAGTGTGTCGATGGCATTGATCGCAATGGTTTATTACCGTGCTTACTTGGTTTATTATCAGTTATAGGGTTTCGTTCCAATTATTAGTGTATCTCGTACATGTTTTATCATTTTGAATCTATCTATGTGGCTTGAAGTGTTTTACTTTATAATCCTTGTGATGATATGTACTCGGATGGTTTATACGTCTCCCGGATTTATATCTATTTCGTGGAAAAGTCACCGATACAGTCCAGGATGTCGTGTGCCATACAAGTCACGTTCAGCAGACATCGCCTCAACTTTCCCGTTCAATTAGTTTTCATTCTACCCCCTACGGCTAACCAATATAACAATGAGTACTCGTGGCTAAGAATCGTTTTGCTTTCCACTTTGCTGATGGAAACGCTCATTAACGGGTAACTTCAGTTACAAATGAACTAAATGCAATATAAAGTGATATTGAAAAAAAAAAAAAAAAATGTAATACCACGGAATTAGTAAGCCTGTAATGTCTGGTACATCGATCCTTCAGAATAATGGAATTAACTCGTATATATACAACCACTTTTTATTATACACTGAAACTGTTTACACATTGGCAAGTGAGGAACATTGAGTCTGTGAAGTAGCAATTATTGTTGCTTCGTCATCACTAATTGTGTAAACACTAGTGTAGAACGTATATTTAAACCGGCTAATAGTGACTAAATTAACCCAAGGGGACATGTTTTGCGGAAGTCATTTTGATACGATTTAAGCATTGCTTCACAAACTTACATTGGTCATGAATTACAATTGTATGTTCAAAGCACTTACAGACTTTTACTCTGCTCCTGATTACTGGATTACATTATATTTTTAATTTCTGTAGACTTCAAATACAGTAAGAAGGTTCTGTGGTATATTACAATTATAAATCGGTATTGCTGGCGAGTGAAAATATATTTAGTTTGTCTTTATTGCCTTTTATTTAAGAAAACACGCGAACGAATGAGATGTGATGCTCCCGTGTCCAGGGAATGGCATTTCAGTGAGATGACACTTTAAAAATGGTTCATTATATGTGAACACCAACATTATATGGCTGACGTAAAACACCTATCGTTACATCTCGGCAAAGTTCGTCAAGGCACGTAATGAATCCGAATCTTGACGGAATTGACCGAGATGTTGCAAGTGTGTAAACATAGAACAAAGCCCTTCTCATGTGATTCTTTACAGAATGTGTATCTTTATGATTCTCATAACAGAAATGCATAAGGTGTGTAACATATATATATGATGTACACGGCGAAAGAGCAATTTGTAAGTGCTTAACTTTCGCCTACGTATTCCAAAAAGAGAGCTAGCAACATCACCACGTGACATTTTGAAGCAATAACTCAAATAAACTCAGGTTCTTTTATTGGAGGGTGGGATTATAACAGTCACTTCAGTTAATATACATCAACCGGTATTTGACATACTCATCCGGGTTACCATGACATTATAGAACACATTCTCTCTTGAATGTGGTAAAGATTTAGTGAAATTCAGGTACATACTAGTAATGTGGTAAAGATGTAGTGAAATACAGGTACATACTAGTAATGTGGTAAAGATGTAGTGTAATACAGGTACATACTAGTAATGTGGTAAAGATGTAGTGAAATACAGGTAATACTAGTAATGTGGTAAAGATGTAGTGAAAAACAGGTATATACTAGTAATGTGGTAAAGATCTAGTGTAAAACTATTTTAAGTCTTCAATAGGTTATTTTTGTTCGGAGGAATGATTTTCAATGGGATAGCCGAACTCGTTAAGTTTGAAAAGGACCGCCTGTCAATAGATGTGTGTATTTCATCAGTATATACTCTGCAGCATCTAATGAGTTTATGATTACACTCCCCGCCGCCCTTCCCTGCAGTGTCATTCACCTTGCTATTGTTCGATTTTGTATTTTGTATACATATTTCTTTATGTAGGTCAGTTATACTTTAAAAATGTTGAAATATCTAGTCACTGCGGAGATATATACCAGTTAGCAAAGGTAGTCTATCGCCGAGGTAACAAACCTTCAGTACCCCAGGTAGGGATCAGGAATGCTTTTATCGGCGTGTTTGGATCAGATATCATGCAGCCTAGGTAGGGGTCGGTTGATAGGGGCCGTGAGTTTGTTATCAGCCTGCTACGGTCGATATTTTATGTGTACCCGGGATATTTAACTACCCGTCTGAAAAGTTTGCACATGCACGCATCGACTTCGTGACGTCATATATTTGCCCAGTCCGTTTTACTTCCGGCAAAACACCGATGTTTGTGTTACGGTAAACAGTATAATTTATCTCGATTAAACATACGCGGTTACACCGACCATGGGTTACTAAGTAAAATGTTCGTATCTTTAGATCGATGTTGGTTGTGCAAAGAGATAAGCTTTATAGGACAAATTTGTCTTTCCTTTACCTACTCAAATCATATGGTAAATCGAAAGGGCCATGTAGGTAGGGCAATATAGTTAATGAAATAAATAATAGCAACAAATACTATTTCAGGGCCCGTATTCACGAAACCATTTCATGCTCTAGCATGGATTTTGTGCTCAAGCCCAATTTCTTGTTTCATTTATAAATTCATGACAAAAAACGTTATTTTGTAAATGCTTTTTTTTTTGGAAAAAAATGAAGGTTCTAAAAGCCAAATACTGTTTTCAATGTTTACGTTTCACTTTTTGCTCGTTTGACATGATTTAAGTGAGTAACAAGAAACTTGGTTTGAGCACAAAATCCATGCTTGAGCATGAGAAAAAATCAATACGGGCCAAGATCTTTATGACTAAAATATAAGTACATTACAGTTTGAACAAAAATACAGCGATCCAAACAAATACTGGCTGAAAGTGTCAATACATATTTAGTATGGTGGTTATTTTGGTTAGAAGGTAGGTAAATGGGAAACAAACCACATGGTACGCTAGGCCTGTCATGGGAACCCTCCTCGTCTGGTGATATTTGGACGGTCTACATTATGTTTGTGTTCCATACCTGCTGTGGGAACGATACGTTTTATTACAAGATTAGATGCAATTAAAGTTTTGTTCGTCATATCCGTGTAAAAGTGAAATGGGATGCGTGTCAGAAAGCTGGTGATTTAAAGCATTATATTATAAATTTTATGATATAATGGCAAAGCCTGGCGTTTACACTGAACAGGGGCGTTGCTGTTCTGATCAAGACGACTGTTACTTCAATCAACATTATTGAAAAAATATTTAAAAAATAAATAAATGTATGATTCAGTATTATAAATTGTTATCACCAGATTCGAAATGAGATTGCAAAGAACATTTGAAAAATGATTTAAATTATATGGAAAGCTCGCTTCAACGTGCTTCAGGTTGCTATATATATGACGAGAATTCAAGGTCATCGGTGACAGTAGCAATTACGTATGTTGTGCTACTACTCCTGGAATTTCCAGCACGTTCGTTGTTTATTGAGGTGAACGACTTGTAAACGCACGTGCCTTGTATGCTGATATTCAACGGTTTCAGTACAATAACCGATCTCGACTAATTAGTCAGGTTATGACGCTATATACAGCCCACAACGCTAACACAGGAACAATGTCAACATGGCCCCCGATGAAGCTCACAGCGACACGTCTCCAGCTTCAGTATCAACCGCGACAAGAACGCGTGCGTAAGCCGCGCGATCTTTTATCGATAAGACATTACTTGAAACGTGTGTGAAGTTAGCATGTTCTCGCGGTTGTCATCGTCATTGAATTTATCTTTCCTAACAATAAAGCAAAGCTTCGTAATCATTTAGGTTCGTTTACACAATCTTAAGGCGGCTAACGCAGATAGGGGATTGCTTCCGGTCTGTAGACGAAATTCGAACTCCCCAACGATCGCTTGTTGTGTGTATCTATGTAGCAATGTGTACGATAAATGGTGACAATGACCAGGACATGTAATGAGGTCGTATTGTTAACACGAAGAATAATTCTTCTCTCGCATCTTCCTTCTACCGCGTGTTTAAAACATCGATGAGTAATTTTGTTTTCTGAACGGACTTATGGTGTTGTTCCTGAGTTTAGCCCTAATTCATCGCGTCTAGAAAACACTTAAAAATAGCTTCTCCTAAAGCAGAATTTGTACCCTACAGTAACACCTCCCTCCGTCGCGAATCCTGCACTGAGATGGTACTGCACGCCACATTATTGCAGAGAACAAGAATAGGAGCCGTTTTGGTTGTACAGCGATTTCGTTGAACGGTGATTGACGACTGGTTTTTGTGTGCCGAGATTTGGCGTTTTGTGTGGTAAATTATTAATGGGACTAGTTACGGGCTCGCTGGTTAGCAGGACTGACAGATTCGTTTGCCGACAGATTTGCTCCGATATTGCGTCAATAAATTCATAGATAAACTGAAGTTTAGCTGCTAAAATATTAAACAAAACCGCACTGCGTTCCTATCACACATTGACAACTGTCGTATTGTTTAGCTACAAAGTGTGGACAATAATGACTTTCTCAGCATAGTCTTAACACTGAACCAGAGAATACGAAAGCAAGTCCACGTAATCACGCGCCAGCAGATGTGTCTCGTGTAATCTACTAGAAGCTTTTTAACATCGCTCTCTCCATATTTCGATTTTGATATCTTTTTAATCGTGGATAAATTCCAAAAACCAAAACACCACGTCCACGAAGTAAATCAATTTCAAATAATCGTTTTTCGAGAATTTATCTTCTTCCCAATTCAGTGATGTATTATCGTATTTGGGTTTCTACACTTTCTGCTATTTAGTTTTAAGGGTATATGCTACCTTTCCTGTATTATCTTCTTCCTTCTAAAATATTTTCATCCCCAAAAAACTTGTAAGGCAACTTTTATTTAGTTTAATTTGAAGTTTATAATGTAATTGACGAAATAATATTCACATGTATGATTCATAGTTTATGTACTGCTAGTTATCAACAAAATGAAATAAGGGGAGATAACTCCAACGCTAAGTTGTAATGTAGCATATAACCATATACACCCACTAACCTTTTCAAAAAGATTCTTTTTAACAACTTTGAGATGGTTATGTCATGCACGTTAACAGAAAATGGGAAAAGATATTTAGTATAATTGTTATTTTGATTGTTTAAAAACGACCACTTAGTCGAGTTACTGTGAACAAGTTCAGTGAAGTATCTAAACACGAACAGGTGCGTGCATTGTATTTGCTGTATACGCATATGTTTTGAAAGAATTGAAAACATTTACGAATGCATTATGTAATAAATGTCTGTAGATACCCTTGATTCACTGAACTTTACAACCACGGAGATTGGGGAGTGTGTCGCTTGTCCATGTTCTATATATATATATGTTAGTGTTTGGGAGCGTGTCAATTGCGTGACAGACCGGTGTTACACCCCATTCAAATTTAGCACCGGCAGAGGGTTTCCGACAATGCAGGTATAATTGGGCGGAACGTGCTCACTATTATTTACCAGCATAATACTGTACTATTGTAATGTTTTTGTCAAACTCCCTTAATTGGGAGCATACGTCGTGTTACAGTGTTTCTTTATCCCGACAAATCATACCGACACGTTTATGCGAACCATAACGTATACTCTCGGGTAGTGATACACTGTACTGTAAATACTCCACTGGTTACTCAGGGTCGTATAATGTGTCTTCCTCCAATACATTCATATAAGTAGCAGCAACATATGTACTAAATTCGGATTGAACTACTCAATATACACGTATGATGTATAGTAAACCAGTACAGACTCGTCAGACTTATTCTAGACAGCACTGACTCAGAAATGTGACAGGAATACACTAGCCCGTCATAATCTAGGCAGCACTGACTCAGAAATGTGACAGGAATACCCTAGCCCATCATAATCTAGACAGCACTGACTTAGAAATGTGACAGGAATACACTAGCCCGTCATAATCTAGGCAGCACTGACTCAGAAATGTGACAGGAATACCCTAGCCCATCATAATCTAGACAGCACTGACTCAGAAATGCGACAGAAATACCCTAGCCCATCATAATCTAGACAGCACTGACTCAGAAATGCGACAGAAATACCCTAGCCCATCATAATCTAGACAGCACTGACTCAGAAATGAGACAGGAATACACTAGCCCATCATAATCTATACAGCACTGACTCAGAAATGTGACAGGAATACAGTAGCCCATCATAATCTAGACAGCACTGACTCAGAAATGCGACAGAAATACCCTAGCCCATCATAATCTAGACAGCACTGACTTAGAAATGTGACAGGAATACACTAGCCCATCATAATTTAGACAGCACTGACTCAGAAATGTGACACGAATACACTAGCCCATCATAATCTAGACAGAACTGACTCAGAAATGTGACAGGAATACCCTAGCCCATCATAATCTAGACAGCACTGACTCAGAAATGAGACAGGAATACACTAGCCCATCATAATCTATACAGCACTGACTCAGAAATGTGACAGGAATACAGTAGCCCATCATAATCTAGACAGCACTGACTCAGAAATGTGACAGGAATACACTAGCCCATCATAATCTAGACAGCACAAACTGAATTACAATTCAGGGACATCATTACACTATTTCAATGTAATCACCTTTTATAAACTTTATGATCCATCCGTGGTAATTAGGGATCAAATTGTATGTATCAGACTTCAATGAATAGCATTATGGGTTAAATCTGGCCATAAAAGTATTAAACTGTTTGATGTCTAGGTGTCAACATTTAAATTACAATGACATGTATCTTACACGGATCTACTGGCATGTGTTATAGATAATGGTGTGCTGTACTAGGTAGTCTTGTACGCCTATATTGACACAAACATTGGCCTTGAGATCATTATTAAGAGGTACACATTGTATAGGCCTATCTGATCATCCAGTAAAAAAACAGGTGTGGGGGTAACAATTGTTTATCGGTCGGTTGACGAACACATCACTTTGATTGGTTAAAGTCATGAACAATAAAACGTTACGGTTTGAATATTGCCGCCCTTTGACTTCGCGCTCCTTCCTCACATTCATCCGCGATGTAGTACTATAATGGATACCGTATGTTACCAGTGATAAAACTACTCGGTAGTGAAGCGGACGTTAAACCTATCAATCACACATCATTGATAAGCTATACGGACATGAAGCACTGGTAATATGCTTCATTTGAACAGACTTATTTTTTTCTGATAAGCCCAAAGACCTATGTTATTGAAAACCTTGGAACCAAAATTGATCAAAATTAAACAATATCGAAGTATTTTAATTACTTGTGAAAGAATATGAATACGTATACTTGTTCCCTTAAACAAATCGCTACATAGTCTAACTTGTTGTTTGTAATGATGTGGATCACTCAGCAATGTTCTCACGAACTGTGCTAAATCAAGCTATACACATCAATGTCCTCACGAACTGTGCTAAACCAAGCTGTACACATCAATGTTCTCACGAACTGTGCTAAAACAAGCTGTACACATCAATGTTCTCACGAACTGTGCTAAATCAAGCTGAACACATCAATGTTCTCACGAACTGTGCTAAATCAAGCTATACACATCAATGTCCTCACGAACTGTGCTAAACCAAGCTGTACAAATCAATGTTCTCACGAACTGTGCTAAATCAAGCTGTACACATCAATGTTCTCACGAACTGTGCTAAAACAAGCTATACACATCGTCAGCACAGGCTTTCATGTCTCCCTAATTCTCTTTTTTTGTATTAAAAACTTAAAAATTTGCTACTGTATTTCTTCCCTTTCAGTGTCCACAAGGAAGCTAATGTTAAATTGCAATCTTTAGGGTTGTATTTACACTCCCATTTCTCTTCTCCACTTGGCCACGCCTGTTTATGTTGTATCACGTTAAACCCTACACAACACGTGCCCGTACACCCTTTTGTTTACCAATGGTATGTGCCGTTTTGAGACTTGTTAAGCTTTGTCACAAAGTTTAAAAATCTAGTCATTGAAAACGTTTGTAATGTGGAATTCTTTAGAAAGCCATTATGTGACAGGAAGGTAGCCTTTGTTATGTAAGTTGTCTTTTTATCAAAAGCAACTTGTGTTTCCACTTTATACTCTTGAAGTAAAGGCTATGTCGTTGGGTACATCTAGATGGGTGGCTATTTCGGAGTTTGGTATTTACGTACAGTAAATAGATAAGTGGCTGTTTTGATGCCTTCTCCCGCCTGAGTCACCTGACTTGAGGTATATGCCAAAGGTCTATTACTGACGTAATGTTTGATAGGACGCCGATGATGCACACCCTCCTGATTTCACGACGTTTGCCTGGCTGTGTTGTGCTCTCAGCTGCAAGGGATATTTGGCCATGGACATCTGTGCAGCTGTTTTCGAAAATGTCAAATGCAATAAACACAATATATTCTTCTTTAACGTTACCTGGTCAGCATTTAGTCGCCGTTCGTAATAAAAAATACATACGTCAGTTCTAGTGGGAAATTCCACAAAGATCACTTCTGTTTTTTCATGTTGTTATTGTTATTAAGTTACCAGTTTCCATGATAAGGTAATTTAACTGCAATGAACATCATTTTATTTTCATTTATCATGTACGAGTTTTACTTCACTGAAAACGTTCATACGGAATACGTGATTTTATTGCAGCCGCGGTTCAAATACGAACGAGAAATATTCATGATGGTGTTCCTCTGAAACCCAACCAACGGTTACAGAACAGGCAAATCTGGAACCAGCCCATATGTATACACTGTAATTAGTGATAGCGATTTCGAAATGTTGCAAACCAAAGCCATTGTCCCGAGGGCCCGTCATATATAAGTACGCACAAATCGTTACCCTACACGGAAAGCCAAGTGACCATACGTCCTCTGGGTATTCAGTCAAGAGTATCATCATCAAGTCTCCCGACACGCGCGCGCGTGCTATGGTCGTCGTTGAGGCGATCACGGAGGCGGACCTTTGGCACCACGATAAGGGAGTGCAGTTGCGGACACGCACTCTAACGCATGTGTCGTCTGCGTTTCCGTCTGCATGCAATGAGCTGGACGTTAACATTAGGTAATGGTGCTTCGGATGCAAGCGCATCGAAAGGGAAAGTAATTTACTGGTTGTGATTATTTAAAAACTCTAAATAGAAGCGATGTAGTTGCTCATAAAAACAAGCGATTCCATGTACACGAAATGGCCAATGCTGTGTGTGTTTCTTCCTGTCCATCATCGGTTATACGAGCAGTAAAACAAGAATCTGACACTCCTTGCTGTGCTGCTTGGTTATCCGCGGTCACAGCCGGCATTTGAACCTCGCTCCGACACCTTGTCTGATCGCAGTGATAATATCGACACCACGAGCGCTGAATTTGACAAGTTACACGGGAAAAATCCCGGCCAGATCTGTATCCGATTCTTCAACAAACCGCAGACGCCAATACTCCCACCAAACAGCTCAACACAATTATTGACAAAAACATCGGGTTCGTTTGTACACTCTCGTCTTCCTGTTGTCATGTGAATTCCATAGTTCGTCGTTTCTCTTTTGTATACACCGCTTCCCTACTATTAATATGTTTTTAATGCTTTTAGTTTATCTGTGCTATTATTCCACGGTATGATGGTATGGTGTGCTGTCGGAGTAGAAGGGATTGCCTCTATACTCTATACCAAGATAATGTTGCCAATAATCATAAACACAAGTGTACTTATAGAGGCCAGCTTTCTATTCTACAAGATAATATTGGCTTTCCATATAAACATTTTCGTTATTCGCTGTCATTAATGAAATATTACCTAAAATTTCCAACAATGAAAACTTCACTCTAGAAGTGTTTCGAAAACTATTATATTTTTTGCCGGTAAATAAATCAGGTTTGAATATTGAGTATTGGTTTTAATAATTCTGTTTTCCTGTATTGCGATTATGTAATCTGTATATAGTTATACAGTATCAGTATCATATATACTGCTCAGAAACAATACGCGGAGAATTGTCAGGAAATATTATTTTCTTGTAAGTTTGACATGTACTAGTAAAAGTTTGGTGCTCATAGAAATCCTTTTCTCGAAAAAGCGTTTAGAAAGAACAACGTTCTAGGACATGATCTCTGCTGTACTCAAGAGTTAATAACTTTGTTTCCATAATAAGTAAAAATAGCTCATATCAATTACACTCAAAATGTTCTGCAATAAATGTTTGCTTTCTCCGTCTCTGCTGTCTCTGCTCTGTCTGCCAGATAGATATTGAAGTAGTTAACAGCTAACGCTGTATTTTTTTTTTATTATCTAAATCAACTTAAATGTTGTATTTCACTGAAAGACAAGGCACATTGAGCGGATGAAATAGAAAACTGAGAACCGTTGACTGAACATGACTAGATACCCCTTGGCATTGTTATTAACGAAGAAGTCTGATCTCGTTTTAGTAAAGTTGTTGTCTGCGTCGTTTTAAGGAAGTTTTCCGTCAGCTCGACAACTGGGTGTTTTCTGCCCATGTTTTCTACGAGATGCTCCGTCAGCTTTACCTGCTGTTTCCCGAGGTGTTCCGTCAGCTCGTCTGCTGGGTGTTTACCTGCTGTTGTTTTCCGAGGTATTCCGTCTGCTGGGTGTTTACTTGCTGTTGTTTCCCGAGGTGTTCCGTCAGCCCGTCTGCTGGTTGTTTACCTGCTGTTGATTCCCGAGGTGTTCCGTCAGCTCGTCTGCTGGTTGTTTACCTGCTGTTGATTCCCGAGGTGTTCCGTCAGCTCGTCTGCTGGGTGTTTACCTGCTGTTGTTTCCCGAGGTGTTCCGTCAGCTCGGCTGCTGTGTGTTTACCTGCTGTTGTTTCCCGAGGTGTTCCGTGAGCTTGTCTGCTGGGTGTTTACTTGCTGTTGTTTCCCGAGGTGTTCCGTCAGCTCGTCTTCTGGGTGTTTACCTGCTGTTGTTTCCCGAGGTGCTCCGTCAGCTTGTCTGCTGGGTGTTTACTTGCTGTTGTTTCCCGAGGTGTTCCGTCGGCTCGTCTGCTGGTTGTTTACCTGCTGTTGTTTCCCGAGGTGTTCCGTTAGCTTGTCTGCTGGGTGTTTACTTGCTGTTGTTTCCCGAGGTGTTCCGTCGGCTCGTCTGCTGGTTGTTTACCTGCTGTTGTTTCCCTAGGTGTTCCGTCAGCTCGTCTGCTGGGTGTTTACCTACTGTTGTTTCCCGAGGTGTTCCGTCAGCTCGGCTGCTGGTTGTTTACCTGCTGTTGATTCCCGAGGGGTTCCGTCAGCTCGTCTGCTGGTTGTTTCCCTGTTGTTGTTTCCCGAGGTGTTCCGTCAGCTTGTCTGCTGGGTGTTTCCCTGCTGTTGTTTCCCGAGGTGTTCCGTCAGCTTGTCTGCTGGGTGTTTCCCTGCTGTTGTTTCCCGAGGTGTTCCGTCAGCTCGTCTGCTGGGTGTTTACCTACTGTTGTTTCCCGAGGTGTTCCGTCAGCTTGTCTGCTGGGTGTTTACTTGCTATTGTTTCCCGAGGTGTTCCGTCAGCTCGTCTGCTGGGTGTTTACCTGCTGTTGATTCCCGAGGTGTTCCGTCAGCTCGTCTGCTGGTTGTTTCCCTGTTGTTGTTTCCCGAGGTGTTCGTCAGCTCGACTCCTTTGTGTTTACCTGTTGTTGTTTCCCGAGGTGTTCCGTCAGCGCCGCTACTGGGTGTTTACCTGCTGTTGTTTTCCGAGGTGTTCCGTCAGCTCGGCTACTGGGTGTTTCCCTGCTGGTGTTTTCCGAGGTGTTCCGTCAGCTCGGCTACTGGGTGTTTACCTGCTGTTGTTTTCCGAGGTGTTCCGTCAGCTCGGCTGCTGGGTGTTTACCTGCTGTTGCTCCTGTTGTTTCCCGAGGTGTTCCGTCAGCTCGTCTGCTGGCTGTTTACCTGTTGTTGTTTCCCGAGGTGTTCCGTCAGCTTGTCTGCTGGCTGTTTCCCTACTGTTGTTTATAACATCTTCTCTGCTTTATGCACACGCTTTCATCCATACTCAGACAGATTTAAGCTGAGCGAAATTAAAACTATGTATATTTTTCGTGAATTTGAACAGCTGTGTATTGGGAAACACTTCATGGAATCAGAAGAAACTATTCACATTTACCTTAAAACGCTGTGGTTCTTTGGCATTCTGTGGTTAGTATTTTAGACGACATGACTATCTATTTTGACACCGCCGATACGACTTGCTCCACGCAGCTGTCATTAACAGCGGATTTCATTAAGATCTAATATATAAAAAGTGGTAGCTAAACTTCGACAACCATGCACAGGAGTGCAAAATCTGATAAGGAATAAATCAAGTAAGAGAGATAATGGGTAATATATAAGTGTGATCAGTCGGGTAGCCATTCTAAGTTAGTGTACCAAGATTGCCATTGATTTGGCCGTGTGAGATCGATCTGTGCTTCTCTACCATGCCACGGACTTGTACTCTCGGAGACGCCACTACGGAATGGCTCACGAAAATTATACACAGCTACTTGCAGGGCTGGGTTTGTGAAAATTGCGTCCTATGGTAAAATAATGGTATCAGGAGGCATCTACGTGGAAGTTCTATCACGGATGGCAGCTGTCTCGTGGTACTGCCTACACGAATGTGTCTTTAATGGTATAGCGGTTGACATGGTCACTGATCAGCTTCTGTAGCAATCGGTATTTATTAATAATGTTCTGTGCGTTAGTTAATTGCTGTTTACCTGTAAAGTAGCCAGAGGTTTTCACTACTGAACTTATTATCAGTGTGTATACGACCAATGGAAATTGTGTTAACAGTTCATAAATAATATCCGACGTTCATGAAACAAATTAGATGTAAACTGACAACGACGTCTGTAGGTGCGAATGCCGCTTGGGGAATATAGTATTGGCTGTTCGCTTCACCTGCCGCACACTACCCAATCAAGCATTTCCTTATAGATGATTTGGTGCTGTGCTAGAATGGATCACACCTGAGACCGAGGTCACACGTGGAACCGTCATGGACATTCAGGGCTCGCTCCTATGCGATCTCACGGAGAGTCTGAAATCTCACTGCTCTCTGAGCTTAAGGGTAAGTCTCTCACCACTTCGGCACGTGTAACGCCTAATACACGCGTCGGACGCTTGGGGAGAACTATATCCCTACTTTCGTTTAGTTGATCTATAAATGGGCTATAGGTCATGCTTCGGAGATCAATTTTTCCGATATGTCGTTATTTTTATGTAGACTACGTTTCTTTTTGAACACATCGGTAATGCAATATTTACTAGCGCTTTTAGATTTTTGTTTTAGTAACAGTTTCAAGTTTGTTCTACCCGTATAAAGCCAAAGTCGTATGATATGCATTACATTGGACTTTTGAAATGTTCTGACCGATGGTCACGTCTGACACGTCTGACTTATGATAAAGTTCTACCACTATCCTAGACTGGCATCACTCAGTAGACCTCACTTAAGCTTGCTGGTTATAGACTGTCCTTGTGTAGTAAATTAAGTTGTCATTGGTACTTGGTCAGATATATTGGAGGTAGAATGTTTTGTCAGATATATTGGAGGGAGAATGTTGTCAGATATATTGGAGGTAGAATATTTTGTCTGATGTATTGGAGGTAGAATGTTGTCAGAGATATTGGAGGTAGAATGGTGTCAGATATATTGGAGGTAGCATGTTTTGTCAGATATATTGGAGGTAGAATTGTGTCAGATATATTGGAGGTAGAATGGGGTCAGATATATTGGAGGAAGAATGCTTTGTCAGATATATTGGAGGTAGAATGTTGTCAGATATATTGGGGGTAGAATGTTGTCAGATATATTGGGGGTAGAATGTTTTGTCAGATATATTGGCGGTAGAATGTCTTGTCAGATATATTGGAGGGAGAATGTTTTGTCTGATGTATTGGAGGTAGAATGTTGCCAGATATATTGGAGGTAGAATGTCTTGTCAGATATATTGGAGGTAGAATTGTGTCAGATATATTGGAGGTAGAATGGTGTAAGATATATTGGAGGTAGAATGTTTTGCCAGATATATTGGAGGTAGAATGTCTTGTCAGATATATTGGAGGTAGAATATTTTGTCTGATGTATTGGAGGTAGAATGTTGTCAGATATATTGGAGGTAGAATGTTTTGTCAGATATATTGGAGGTAGAATGTTTTGTCTGATGTATTGGAGGTAGAATGTTGTCAGATATATTGGAGGTAGAATGGTGTCAGATATATTGGAGGTAGAATGTTTTGTCAGATATATTGGAGGTAGAATGTTTTGTCAGATATATTGGAGGTAGAATGTTTTGTCAGATATATTGGAGGTAGAATGTTTTGTCAGATATATTGGAGGTAGAATGTTTTGTCAAATGTATTTGAGGTAGAATGTTTTGTCAGATATATTGGAGGTAGAATGTTTTGTCTGATGTATTGGAGGTAGAATGTTGTCAGATATATTGGAGGTAGAATGGTGTCAGATATATTGGAGGTAGAATGTTTTGTCAGATATATTGGAGGTATAATGTTGTCAGATATATTGGAGGTAGAATGTTTTGCCAGATATATTGGAGGTAGAATGTCTTGTCAGATATATTGGAGGTAGAATGTTGTCAGATATATTGGAGGTAGAATGTTTTGTCAGATATATTGGAGGTAGAATGTTTTGTCAGATATATTGGAGTTAGAATGTTTTGTCAAATATATTGGAGGTAGAATGTTGCTGACACTACAGGTTTTGTATGGAAGATACTTGTAGTTTGCTGAAACAATATGATGTACACAAAAATGAAAAAAAAATCCGTCATGTGAATATTTGTTTCGCTTGAATGCTGATTTGGATGTGATATATCATATGTCTGGAACGATATTGATCACTCCGATTATTCCTTTATGTTTTGTATGTATAGAATTACAACTGTATCCATTCCCAGTAAACCAGTCTGTTTATT
Organism: Mizuhopecten yessoensis; assembly: GCF_002113885.1. Taxonomy (NCBI): domain Eukaryota; kingdom Metazoa; phylum Mollusca; class Bivalvia; order Pectinida; family Pectinidae; genus Mizuhopecten; species Mizuhopecten yessoensis. The sequence continues at coordinate 441,508 of NW_018408807.1, read as the reverse complement.
GTGATGAAAGCAGGTTTACTGATTTTGTGTCCCATTAATATTGATATACGTAATATGGTAATAAAATGTATTTATAGTACATACCTCACGCATGACTTGTTCCTTTTTTCTGTGAAGTTATCAGTCTGTATTTCAAATCGGATTTTTCTAGACCGCCATCTTTAATTTGAACACATGATATATAATTCCTGATTTTTCTAGACCGCCATCTTTAATTTTAACACATGATATATAATTCCTGATTTTTCTAGACCGCCATCTTTGAACACATGATATATAATTCCTGATTTTTCTAGACCGCCATCTTTGAACACATGATATATAATTCCTGATTTTTCTAGACCGCCATCTTTGAACACATGATATATAATTCCTGATTTTTCTAGACCGCCATCTTTGAACACATGATATATAATTCCTGATTTTTCTAGACCGCCATCTTTGAACACATGATATATAATTCCTGATTTTTCTAGACCGCCATCTTTGAACACATGATATATAATTCCTGATTTTTCTAGACCGCCATCTTTGAACACATGATATATAATTCCTGATTTTTCTAGACCGCCATCTTTGAACACATGATATATAATTCCTGATTTTTCTAGACCGCCATCTTTGAACACATGATATATAATTCCTGATTTTTCTAGACCGCCATCTTTGAACACATGATATATAATTCCTGATTTTTCTAGACCGCCATCTTTGAACACATGATATATAATTCCTGATTTTTCTAGACCGCCATCTTTGAACACATGATATATAATTCCTGATTTTTCTAGACCGCCATCTTTGAACACATGATATATAATTCCTGATTTTTCTAGACCGCCATCTTTGAACACATGATATATAATTCCTGATTTTTCTAGACCGCCATCTTTGAACACATGATATATAATCATCTTTATTACCACTAGTGAGTCCTAAAGGAACGAACTAAGCCTGTGGTGCAGTTGAAATGTGTAGTTTGGCTTTCTGCATAAACCTACTCCTTGTTGTATATCTAGTGTTTTTTTTTTTTATACCAACAGCTTAAGGTTAAGGTTAAAGATAGGGGTTAAAGGTCAAATTACACTAATTGTTTGACCCATTGGTTCGTTTAATACTGTCGTATGCTGTTCCATAGTTTTTATACCTCGAAATTATTTTCCGACGTTAGTTAGTGAAAAATTGAAAATACAAACATTAGATGTGTTTGATGTATGTGGTAAGTATTTATAACTTTGTACAATAGTCTTTAGTATGTTACAAGACAATCATTATTGCGTATCTGTGTGCACCGTTTCCGTCTCATTTCAAACATTTATATTTACAACATCTACGTATTTATTCATTTAAATATTTGCTTCATCATATAAATAAAATATTATCAAAAAGCAATGTGTTGTCATGACGGGATTGTCTACTAGTGCTATTGTTTGAACATAGAACTATAGCAGCAAAAATAGGAACTAGTGTCTTGCAAATACCGTTATACATTAAAAATGTTAATATTTGGAACGAATAGGATACTAAATCAGTTGAATATGTTATTAAAGAGTTCTTGGAACGAAGTCTATAGTCGTTTTGAAAGGTTTGCAGAGCGTACTTGCTATTCTACTGGTATCCAGTGTAAAAATGTTAAATGCGACTTGCAAATAAAAGTGGAAAGGTTAAATATTGTGTCGTTTGAAGTGTTTCGTTTTGTTTTAAAGCTATTTTACGTATAACTTGTACTTGTCATGTACGTCTAGCAGAACAAAATGTAAGCTGCGGTTATCCGCAAAAAGCGGTTCCAAATTGACCGGCTATTATTGTAAATTATGTTATGGACTGGTTTGCGTGCAGTTAATCTTTTGTGCAAGAAATCAATTGATTCTAGGAGCCAAGGAGTTTATAATTTTAGATCATTTAAGTGCACTTTATGACTGTTGGAAACGCTGTGTGTTTGCTCTTGGTTTTTTGTATACAGACAAACATAATCTGCTACCGGCACGCACTGAATTGAACGGATCATTTCCGGAGTTTTCGCCCGCCATTCTTGGCCGCCATTTAGAAACAACGATCTCTTTCGAAGAAAGCGTAGTTTTGTTCAAGCATATACCTATTCATTATCGACATGGTAAGTGTCCCGAGTCAGACAACAATGGGACAGACTTCTCTAACCCTATTTCTATATCAGGTGATCAACTGCAGCAAGGACAATAGTGAAGCTAACACTGGTGAAACACTGCCGTGTAAATTGCATCCCATGACATGCATTAACATCTAGTATGCATGATTTCCATGAGCATCTCCAGGTTTGTAGATATATTTAAAGCCTGTTTTGGGCAGCTTGTATTCATTTCGGACCGAAATATCCCTATTGTCCATTATTGATGGCGGACCCAGGCAATAGGGGAGATACAATGCCATAGGGACGTCAGAGGTATCGTCGGGAAACTCTGATGCAACGGAAGCAGCAGGGAAGGCGATACTACAATGATGGCGAGCAGTGTTATCTAGTTACGGCCAATTATAGGCCTCTGGACCTTGACAGATATTTCAGCTTCAGACAAAGGTGGACGGAGTTTTACTATTTGTGGCCCCACGTTTGTATGTGTACAACAGGAAATTAATTACGAAGTATTTTTTTTCTCTTCTGTGAATGCTAGTCCCCTGATGGAAATGAATGCTCTTTACACTAAATAGGCACCAGAAATGACGGGTGGGTGAGAAAGTATATAACTTATAAATTGAACAATCGATCTAACAGACGTACGACCAAGCATAATTGCCTGAACAAACCGTTATTAATGATTCAGCGAAACGAAGGCACGGTTTTAAAATCATTTACTCGTGCCATGTGAGTTGCCGATGACGCCACCTCATTCTCAGTCATTGTTATAGAAAGACTATAATCAATTTGAGTATATGGCATCATAGGACAAATCCATGTGGACGTTCGACGGCCTACCCACGCGATTACTGTATAGCTGATTAGCACGAAAGAGCACGAAGACTCCGACATAGATTATGTTATTTACCTAACTAACGTTACACCTATAACCAGCTTCTCATCATTAATTCATATGGGACTAGGTACAAGTTATGGGAGAGAGTAGTCGATATTTTGTCGTCACTTGCGGGTCTGGGATACAATGAGTCGTTCATGCGTGGAACAAAATCCTCTTAGCGTGAAGTAGAGATCCTACCTGTTTCCCATACACTCCATGAAGCCAGGCCCTGTCTTTGAGGCTGCTGAAAGTAAGAATCAGGATCGACAACTGTGGAAGTGTGGACTTACAGGGATCATTGGAGTGTGAACAGACCTAGCCGGAAACGGTGTGAACATACCTAGCCGTTTCAGACCTAGCCGGAGACGGTGTGAACATACCTAGCCGGAGACGGTATATAGACAGCCGAGACTTTATACGTCATTGGAGCGTGCTCTCCACATGCGTCAGTGGTGCTTCCGATTATGAAGAGCAACTCGTTTCTGCTTAGGACATTCTTTCGCAGTGGATACAATGTGAGTTGTTAAGGATATCGATGTCCGAGTGCTTTTGTTTGTTATATACTAGTTATACATTAGTTTATACTAGTTATACATTAGTTTATACTAGTTATACATTAGTTTAAACTAGTTATACATTAGTTTAAACTAGTTATACATTAGTGTATACTAGCTAGACATTAGTTTATATTAGTTATACATTAATTTATTCTAGTTACATGTATACATTAGTTTATTCTAGTTATACATTAGTTTATATTAGTATACCTCTACTTTATTTACTCTATATAAAAGTAATTGGTTAAATCGAATAAATCCCCACTTTTGCCTGACTGTGTTTTAGTCCTGTGTGTTAGTCTGGGAACTAAAACACACCTTCTGAACTAAAACACACCTGCACTCGGGTGTTTCCGCCGAGAAAATCAGGCGAGAGGTGGGCTGAGCATTTGACTCCATTGCCATCAAAAGGGTAGTTGGGACGTGAAGCTATACAGCTTATGGTTTACAAATATTTTCTACTTAAAACTATCTCTCCAGTGTGTATTGGTATAATAAAACGGTTAAAGTATGGGGTTGAGGGATATAGTTTCTGGTGTCCCTTGACCATGCATATTTCCCTCGGCTTCGCCTCGGGAAATAGACCTGGTCTCGGGACACCAGAAACTTGCTATATCCCTCAACCACATACTTTAACTGTATACCAGTAATACATGAGTTTATACTAGCTATACATTAATGTATACTAGCTATACATTAGTTTATACGTTTGTACTAGCTATACATTAGTATATACGTTTGTACTAGCTATACATTAGTTTATACGTTTGTACTAACTATACATTAGTTTATACGTTTGTACTAGCTATACATTAGTTTATACGTTTGTACTAGATACTAGCTATTGACGACTCTATTACTACGTGGTTACAATTAGCTATTTGAAGAGGAAGTGTTTTACGTCAGATTAAAAAATACGTCATTGTACCTTCCCGATTTAAGATTCTTTAACGGGATATCGACTTCCTCCAGCTCGATAATTGTAGTATTTGTACTTGATTTATCGACAGATTTCTACATAATCTGCTGACAGAGACACTTTCTACAGCAACGTTTGGCCTGTGTGTGTTTCTATCCACAGACTTGATGGGGAAATCACATCTTACATTCGAGCGCTATTTTCAAATCTTCTTTCTTTTTTACTCCTGAAAATCTGGGGAAATTTGTTGAGCAGATCGATTTGAATAGTCGTTCAAGATGATTTTAATGTACACAGATGTTGTATTTGAACAATGCCACAGATGTTGTATATAGAACATGTCGACAAGGCCACAGATGTTGTGTTTAGAACATGTCGACAAGGCCACATATGATGTATTTAGAACATGTCGACAAGGCCACTGATGTTGTATTTGGAACATGGTGACAAGGCCCCAGATGTTGTATTTAGAACATGTCGACAAGGTCACTGATGTTGTATCTAGAACATATCGACAAGGCCACTGATGTTGTATATAGAACATGTCGACAAGGTCACTGATGTTGTATTTAGAACATATCTACAAGGCCACTGATGTTGTATATAGAACATGTCGACAAGGTCACTGATGTTGTATCTAGAACATATCGACAAGGCCACTGATGTTGTATATAGAACATGTCGACAAGGCCACAGAAGTTGTATTTGGAACATGTCGACAAGGCCAAAGATGTTGTATTTGGAACATGTCGACAAGGCCACCGATGTTGTATATAGAACATGTCGACAAGGTCACAGATGTTGTATTTGGAACATGTCGACAAGGTCACTGATGTTGTATCTAGAACATATCGACAAGGCCACTGATGTTGTATATAGAACATGTCGACAAGGTCACAGATGTTGTATATAGAACATGTCGACAAAGCCACAGATGTTGTATACAGAACATGTCGACAAGGCCACAGATGTTGTCTTTAGAACATGTCGACAAGGCCACAGATGTTGAATTTAGAACATGTCGACAAGGCCACAGATGTTGAATTTAGAACATGTCGACAAGGCCACAGATGTTGTATTGAGAACATGTCGACAAGGCCACAGATGTTGTATACAGAACATGTCGACAAGGCCACAGATGTTGTATACAGAACATGTCGACAAGGCCACAGATGTTGAATTTAGAACATGTCGACAAGGCCACAGATGTTGTCTTTAGAACATGTCGACAAGGCCACAGATGTTGTATTGAGAACATGTCGACAAGGCCACAGATGTTGTGTTTAGAACATGTCGACAAGGCCACATATGATGTATTTAGAACATGTCGACAAGGCCACTGATGTTGTATATAGAACATGTCGACAAGGCCACAGAAGTTGTATTTGGAACATGTCGACAAGGCCACAGATGTTGAATTTAGAACATGTCGACAAGGCCACAGATGTTGTATTGAGAACATGTCGACAAGGCCACAGATGTTGTGTTTAGAACATGTCGACAAGGCCACATATGATGTATTTAGAACATGTCGACAAGGCCACTGATGTTGTATATAGAACATGTCGACAAGGACACAGATGTTGTATATAGAACATGTCGACAAGGTCACTGATGTTGTATTTGGAACATGGTGACAAGGCCACAGATGTTGTATTTAGAACATGTCGACAAGGCCACCGATGTTGTATTTAGAACATATAGACAAGGCCACATATGTTGTATACAGAACATGTCGACAAGGCCACAGGTGTTGTATATAGAACATGTCGACAAGGGCACTGATGTTGTATTTGGAACATGTCGACAAGGTCACTGAGGTTGTATTTGGAACATGTCGACAAGGCCAAAGACGTTGTATTTAGAACATGTCGACAAGCCCACAGATGTTGTATTTAGAAAATGTCGACAAGGCCACAGATGCTGTATTTAGAACATGTCGACAGGGCCACAGAGGTTGTATTTGGAACAAGTCGACAAGGCCACCGATGTTGTATTTAGAACATGTCTACAAGGCCTCTGATGTTGTATTTGGAACATGGCGACAAGGCCACTGATGTTGGATATAGAACATGTCGACAAGCGCCCAGATGTTGTTTTTAGAACATGTCGACAAGGCCTCTGATGTTGTATTTGGAACATGTCGACAAGGCCACTGATGTTGTATATATAACATGTCGACAAGCCCACAGATGTTGTATTTAGAACATATCGACAAGGCCACAGATGATTTATTTGGAACATGTCGACAAGGCCACAGATGTTGTATTTGGAACATGTCGACAAGGCCACATATGTAGTATTAAGAACATATCGACAAGGCCACAGATGTTTTATTTGGAACATGTCGACAAGGCCACTGATGTTGTATATAGAACATGTCGACAAGCCCACAGATGTTGTATTTAGAACATGTCGACAAGGCCTCTGATGTTGTATTTGGAACATATCGACAAGGCCAAAGATGTTGTATTTAGAACATGTCGACAAGGCCACATATGTTGTATTTAGAACATGTCGACAAGGCCACTGATGTTGTATATAGAACATGTCGACAAGCGCCCAGATGTTGTTTTTAGAACATGTCGACAAGGCCTCTGATGTTGTATATAGAACATGTCGACAAGCGCCCAGATGTTGTTTTTAGAACATGTCGACAAGGCCTCTGATGTTGTATATAGAACATGTCGACAAGCCCACAGATGTTGTATTTAGAACATGTCGACAAGGCCTCTGATGTTGTATATAGAACATGTCGACAAGCCCACAGATGTTGTATTTAGAACATGTCGACAAGGCCACTGATGTTGTATTTGGAACATGTCGACAAGGCCACTGGTGTTGTATTTAGAACATGTCGACAAGGCCACTGATGTTGTATTTGGAACATGTCGACAAGGCCACAGAGGTTGTATTTGGAACATGTCGACAAGGCCACCGATGTTGTATATAGAACATGTCGACAAGCCCACAGATGTTGTATTTGGAACATGTCGACAAGGCCACAGACTACCGAAGGTTTCTATTCTATTCTATCCTTGAGATAAGGCCTCTCTGGACTACCGAAGGTTTCTACTCTATTCTATCCTTGAGGTAAGGCCACAGACTACCGAAGGTTTCTACTCTATTCTATCCTTGAGATAAGGCCTCTCTGATCATTTGTATCACTGGTTTTCAGGAAATTCTTTGTTCGTATACTTTCTTTAATAATATGTTTATTGATGTAAAGTTGTCTTACATAATCGATGAATTTGATGATTGGTGTTTTTTTCTGCAATATTTTTTACTTCGTTATCCGTTTTCAATATGCTTTTTGGTATTTTGTCCTATTGGCTGTTAATTTGAACAATGTGGAGATTCTGCATCCCTTTATCATGTTATATTCAGAATACGTATGTAGATACGTATGTATTGTACATCCCTCCCCCCCCCCCCCCCCCCCCCCCCCCCCCCCCCCCCCCCNTCACCTGTTCACATATGTCTTAGTTTGCTTGTGTTTGATAACACGAGCAATGACATGACGGTGAATTTGATAGTGATCAGTGTAACATCTGTCCACACCTGTAAAATCCGTTCCTTATTCTCAGAAAGTGGTGTAAGAGACAGCGGTTTATGGGTTCATGTTTGTGAACAAGTTTGTGGCTTTGTAGGCATGTCCTGTTCTGTATGGAACCAAGCTAGCACACCTGAAGCCTGTACACACCTGTAATTATGTTTTACTGTACACACCTGTAATTGTGTTTACATCACACACCTGTAATTGTGTTTACAATACACACCTGTAATTGTGTTTACATCACACACCTGTAATTGTGTTTACAATACACACCTGTAATTGTGTTTACATCACACACCTGTAATTGTGTTTACAATACACACCTGTAATTGTGTTTACATCACACACCTGTAATTGTGTTTACATCACACACCTGTAATTGTGTTAACATCACACACCTGTAATTTTGTTTACAATACACACCTGTAATTAGGTGTGTTGTATGTGTAATTAACATACATCTTTTACCTTTGTTAAAACATATTCCTCTCACCAGACTGTAGACACTACCCTCTTGTATGGCCGGACTTCCCTCTAGTATGGCCGGACTACTTAATTAAGAATTGTTCGAGGAGAAATGCTGTAAGTTTTGATCAGTTTAAACAATATTTTTTTCAGAAATACGGTAGTTATATTTATACAAATATAAATCAAGAAAATCCAAAGGATTTGGTAATAAGCTTGGAGCTTATGTAAACCTATTTCCTAACAATGAAATTACAAAGGAATATGTGTTGATAACATATCTCATACCTTATCTTATAGAAGATATCTCATGAAAGGTAATCATATATTACAAAAGATAAAAAAAATATAGCAAATAATTTTCTTTATAAAATATATTACTTGTTATATAAGTTATATATCTTAAAAACATTTTTATGTGAAATCTTATAAAGTAAATAAGATAAATCTTATCTATTTTTTACAATATTATGAAACACATGATCGACATTGAATTCTTTTCCTCAATAACGACTATACAAACATTCCTGTGTAACATATATTGGACCTTTACATGGACGAAACCGCAAATGAAAGAAAAGGGGTGAGGGGATAAAAAGATATCTGAAGGATAACAAATTATCCCTACCAGCGTTGTTAGGCAGATGAGGGTTACGTGACTTCCGGCGTTTTACACTGTCACCGAGCCTCTTATCCCTGTGAATCATTGAATCGGCGATACTTGTAAGAGGATTACAACTTCTGTAAATGTCACTGTTGCATTGCTTTGTTTATTTCTGTGATACATCAAGGTTTTAACATCCGGGTTCTTACTCGTTAATCTGTAAGATAAGTAAACAGATGACGTTTAGTGTTAGACATTTGCTTTTTGTACGGCCCGAACGTAATCTTCATTGTTTTCCATTTCTTACATCATTTCCGGTCTATTGCCTTTGTCGTTTTTGAAGGCCTGATGGGAATCATATATTTTTATTACAGGAATCATCCGTAATTTCTTTATGTCATTTCAGCTATCTTATGATGTGTCTGTTTTCTAAAAGAAAATCGCCGACATTTGAAATTGTTATAATGAATAGCATCAACCTATAGTTTGAAACTTTAGTTTGAAACCAATATTCAACGCCTTCGTTTGTTTTCAAGTCTATCCCGAAGAGAAAACTTCGGGTCGCGACATTTACCGTTATGAGCTTGTATCATACTGGATGACAAATTGAGGTGATACTCCGCCAGTTAACCAACTTACCTTTCCCTTACATCATTACACCATTCTACAACTTTAAAACTTAATAAACCATGATGAATACGTCTTTGAAGAATATATAGTTAAAACAAAGACTTCTAATATAGTAAAATCATTTTTTTCTAATCCATGCGTCATATTAAAGCCGACTATTGATATTACAGATCTATGTATGCGTCTTCCTACTAACAGACAGCGTACATCTTGCTACAGTTTGTCCTGGAATGACATTAATGTCGTGTGTATCGAATCGAAAGGACTTGACGTATTCATGGTCACAAATTAAATCAAATATTCATTAAAATACATGGACTTGTTGGATGATTAATTTTGTTTTAAAGAATATATGATTAATTTTGTAATCATGAATAGTGTAGCTCATCTTTGCTTACCAAGCGTTACCGATCTATATACATGTGCCTCTTTGCACATAGAAGCAGGGATCATAACTCCTTGTAACAGTGTAAACGGTAATGGGAGTTGATATGCCTTTTATGATAATGTACATTTAGATACATATAATTTACATGGTACCTGAAAGGGGTGGGAGCGTACATTAGTTCTAGATCTGTAAAAAGCTAGGGATACATTACTAAGGCGTTCACACCTGATAATATGTTTATACCGGAGCGGAGTCATGCGTGGGTTTCTATCTAGACACGGGTGATCAAACGAGCGGTATTTCGGTTGAGGGTAAGATTAGGATATAGGTGGGGATTATTTCTGTGTACGGTAATGTCGTTGGAAAACTATGTATTGTGTAAGATTATTAGCCAATCGCTTAATCTGACGAAATCCAGGTAAACACTTTATTTGCTTTGCTGAACACTAAAGAGTGGTATATGGTCATATTATACCTTCTGACACTTTTTACCTGACGGAAAAACCGGGATGTCAGATAAATGGAGCACGCAGTCACCCGTTTATAACAATTACATGTGACCTCATTAAAGACGTGATTTCGAAATTATTTTTGGAACAACAACAAAAACAAAATGTTAAAGAAAAAGCATTCATTTATATTTTTGGACATGGATAAAGATGTTTCTAAGGTAAGTTACACTAGTGGAGGTGTATGTGTGTATACTTGTGATGTATGTATAAATCTAGATCTGACAGATGTAAACTTGTCTATAGGATTAACACGTGATCCTTGTATTTACATACCGACGATATAGTCCCATGACAGGTAAAACCCATCTCAAGTCAGCAATACGACACTTCAAACTTGTCATTTATTAAATTTAAGTCTGAAGGTGAAATGAAAGTCACAAGAAGTCTCTTTTTATAAACGCTAAAACGGTCTACGTGATAACAGATATACTGTATGTGTGTGTTGTGATACAGGGTCCCGGGGGTTGGAGGCGAGGTTGAGAACATAGCATGTTAGATGTACGTACTATACCCTGTTAACAATTATAGATCGTTCTGGTGTTGTTGTGTGTAGTCCCGAAAGCGGTGTAAAAATACTATAATCGAATCTGTATTTTTAAACCACAGTTGGTAGATTGAACTGTTGAGGAAGAAAACAATCTGGAAAAGTGTCTGTCCCAGGAGTAAACATCAGTTAAACATACTCTGTCCCAGGAGTAAACATCAGTTAAACATACTCTGTCCCAGGAGTAAACATCAGTTAAACATACTCTGTCCCAGGAGTAAACATCAGTTAAACATACTCTGTCCCAGGAGTAAACATCAGTTAAACATACTCTGTCCCAGGAGTAAACATCAGTTAAACATACTCTGTCCCAGGATTAAACATCAGTTAAACATGCCAAAAGAAACGCTGAATTACTGCTGTATATATGCATAAGTTGTCACATAAAGCTGAAATCTTGGTACCAAGACTAAATCAGAATTGCTTGCCATTATTTAGACTAGAAAATAAAACATTTCCAAATACACTGATGTCGGCCAACTTTCAAAATTATTTTCCCTTGCACAAAAAGGTAGGACCTATGGATGAAGCAAGTATTGATAATAGTTACTCGTTGTCTTTTGTAATATAATTGGAAAATTCTAACTGAAAATCATGTTATGCACACAGAGGAAATTCATTTTAAGACTCTTAAGTTGGTGTTTCTTCCAAAGGGAGTTCCATCAACTTCCCGTCAGTCACGTGGACGATCGTAGGAAGCGACAGCAGACGACATTAGACCTTCATAACAGCAGTTAGTTTGAAAACTAAATAACCAGTGTAAATTACCAATTTACTGAGATTTCGAAGTTTTGTGTAATACAGACAATGCTATGATAATTATTTCACGATACTATTACATAAAGGTTGAAGGTTGGTGGTGACAAGTGAAACCAGTGTTTCCATGTGGACATCAGCCAGGCTGCGTTTCCAAAATCCTGTTGAAATCCTACAGAGCTGTAGATGTACCGTGACATATAGCGAACTCCACTGCTAGCTGCTTTATACATACATATACGTCCATAAAGGAAGCATTATAACATCCACCAGTTTTGGCAACACTTCCATACTGTCCATCACTCAGTATCTCAGTATCATATTGTACAAGAGAGGTGTGAGTTAAGGCTCTACTGTGTTAATGCATTCCTAGTTACATTGTAGTTTGGGCAGGTCTGTTTCTGCTGATGATTTAGAGGCCTATCCAGGCTTATATCAGCAGCCAATAAGTTGTTGTGCTGATACAAATATTGATAAATAAGTTTATTGAAACATTGCATACCCAAGCAATATGATTGCTGTGTAGGAATGGTTTTCAATCTAAGTTATAGACGATTTTTAATATGATTAAAACATCTTAATATTTGTTTTTACCTTAATGATAGTTTAGGGTTTTTATGATTCTTGGAATAGAGGTACATTTGACAGTGAGGTATTATTCTCCTTTAAATGGTGTAACAGAATTATAATTGCTAAAATATGTGTGGTGCTGTAGCCAGGAGAGTGCTTGTCCATCATTCATGACCCTTTAATGACCTTTAATGACCTTTAATGTGAAGGTCACAATCATATTCTTCAGTGTGTTTTGAAACAGATTAAAGGGGAGGTAGTTTGCAATACATTTTATGAAAATCAATACATGATAAAAATGCCTTTTGTAAAATATGAAAGTTGTGCTAAAGAGTTGCTGCCTACAGATACAGTTCTAGTGTAGTTGGGTATACTAGTGATGATGAATGGCAGTAAAACAGCTGTATGGGATGTATTATTCAACCTTACCTTGGTGAAGAAGATCTATGTATTAACTCCCATATCCCACAGGAAATCTATGTGGTGGTGTAGGGTGTTTGATGTGTACATAACAGTCACACATATATACATTATATATGGCCTTGAACAAGCCAATTATTTTGGGCAAAAAAACATATCCATATTTATGTTGTCTGGAGTTAATTAAGATTGAGACAAAAAAAATCCTACAACAATGCACTTAAAATTCATGTGTAATAAAACAGATAATTTCTGTTATTCCAGCAGGTTTTTTTTTCAATTATTATAAAGATAACATTGTATTTCTTCTCTTAATAATTTGATAGTTTTCTTACCTTGTCAAACCTATGACATAGCTGAATATATACAATGTACCACAGAAAAAAACAAATCTTGTGACTCCCAAAAACTTATTTCTGAAATTTTCCCTGTATTTATGGGTAAACATGATTTTATCAGCTGAAATGAACACTGGAAAAACGTGAACAGTTATTGGAGGTGGACCAGTGTAGTCTGCACAGGTTTGATTATAAAAATACTCTTTACACCTGATTCTTTTTCATTGAGCAATTTTCTTCAAATTTATGTTTGTGTATTCCATGTCAAACACACTTTTTGATATTTACAGAAAAGCTAGGAGAGACACATAAGCTATGTTTACATTTAAAATAGTAAATGGGAGAATTGAGGAAGATGTGAGAAAGCCTAAACTACAAGGTTATGACTAATGTGAGAAATTATCTCGCATATTTAAATTATTACATGTAAGGTTTATCATATAACATCTAAATTGACATTTAAATTGTTCCCTCTGTGGGTTTGTATAAAGGATAGGTGATGTATTTGTCAGGATACATACGTTTTATACCGTCATCGTGGTGGATGTTACATAATCTATTATAAACTTTATGTCAACGTCACAATAAATTCTGTATCTCCTAGGAAACATCTATACCTAGGAAATATCTATACCTAGGAAATATCTATGTTAGCGTACAGATGTACAGTAGATACAGTTTATACCACATAAGTAAGTGAACCTGTCGATGTCTTTATCAACTGAAGTGTAGTTCTAAATGATAAAGAAATGTATCTTCTAGGCAATTACATAATGTTCAAATTGTTACAAAATACACATTATTGTTCAAATTTATTCAATTTTTCAAGATTTTCTGTGATGTGATGATTTTTGTAACTATATTTGTCAACAACGAAGATTTCAACTGGTGTAATGTGCTATACTTGTCAACAAATAAGATGTAAATGACATCCACAATCACTGTGGTGTATGTCTGGGTCAGTTTATTGTACCCAGTCCTAGTCACTGTTGTGTATGTCTGGGTCAGTTTATTGTACCCTGTACTAGTCACTGTGGTGTATGTCTGGCTCAGTTTATTCTACCCAGTACTCGTAACTGTGGTGTATGTCTGGGTCAGTTTATTGTTCCCAGTACTAGTCACTGTGGGGTATGTCTGGGTCAGGTTATTGTACCCAGTACTAGTCACTGGTGTATGTCTGGGGTAGTTTATTGTACCCAGTACTAGTCACTGAGGTGTATGTCTGGGTCAGTTTATTGTAACCAGTACTTGTCACTGTGGTGTATGTCTGGGTCAGTTTACTGTACCCAGTACTAGTCACTGTGGTGTGTGTCTGGGTCAGTTTATTGTACCCAGTCCTAGTCACTGTTGTGTATGTCTGGGTCAGTTTATTGTACCCAGTCCTAGTCACTGTTGTGTATGTCTGGGTCAGTTTATTGTACCCTGTACTAGTCACTGTGGTGTATGTCTGGGACAGTTTATTGTACCCAGTACTAGTCACTGTCAACAAATAAGATGTAAATGACATCCACAATCACTGTGGTGCATGTCTGGGTCAGTTTATTGTACCCAGAACTAGTCACTGTGGTGTATGTCTGGGGTAGTTTATTGTACCCAGTACTAGTCACTGTGGTATGTGTCTGGGGCAGTTTATTGTAACCAGTACTAGTCCCTGTGGTGTATGTCTGGGGCCGTTTATTGTACCCAGTCCTAGTCTCTGTGGTGTATGTCTGAGTCAGTTTATTGTAACCAGTAGTCACTGTGGTGTATGTCTGGGGCAGGTTATTGTACCCAGTACTAGTCACTGGTGTATGTCTGGGGCAGCTTATTGTACCCAGTACTAGTCACTGTGGTATGTGTCTGGGGCAGTTTATTGTAACCAGTACTAGTCCCTGTGGTGTATGTCTGGGTCAGTTTATTGTTCCCAGTACTAGTCACTGTGGGGTATGTCTGGGTCAGGTTATTGTACCCAGTACTAGTCACTGGTGTATGTCTGGGGCAGTTTATTGTAACCAGTACTAGTCCCTGTGGTGTATGTCTGTGTCAGTTTATTGTACCCAGTACTAGTCCCTGTGGTGTATGTCTGTGTCAGTTTATTGTACCCAGTACTAGTCCCTGTGGTGTATGTCTGTGTCAGTTTATTGTACCCAGTACTAGTCACGGTTGTGTATGTCTGGGTCGGTTTATTGTACCCAGTACTAGTCACGGCGGTGTATGTCTGGGTCAGTTTATTGTAACCAGTACTTGTCACTGTGGTGTATGTCTGGGTCAGTTTATTGTTCCCAGTACTAGTCACTGTGGTGTATGTCCTGGTCAGTTTATTGTACCCAGTACTAGTCCCTGTGGTGTATGTCTGTGTCAGTTTATTGTACCCAGTACTAGTCCCTGTGGTGTATGTCTGTGTCAGTTTATTGTACCCAGTACTAGTCACTGTGGTGTATGTCTGAGTCAGTTTATTGTACCCAGTACTTGTCACTGGTGTATGTCTGGGTAGTTTATTGTACCCAGTACTAGTCACTGTGGTGTATGACTGGGTCAGTTTATTGTACCAAGTACTAGTCACGGTGGTGTATGTTTGGGTAGTTTATTGTACCCAGTACTAGCCACTGTGGTGTATGTCTGAGTCAGTTTATTGTAACCAGTAGTAGTCACTGTGGTGTATGTCTGGGTTAGTTTATTGTACCCAGTACTAGTCTCTGTGGTGTATGTCTGAGTCAGTTTATTGTACCCAGTACTTGTCTCTGGTGTATGTCTGGGTAGTTTATTGAACCCAGTACTAGTCACTGTGGTGTATGACTGGGTCAGTTTATTGTACCAAGTACTAGTCACTGTGGTGTATGACTGGGTCAGTTTATTGTACCCAGAACTAGTCACTGTGGTGTATGTCTTGGTCAGTTTATTGTACCCAGTACTACTCACTGTGGTATATGTCTGGCTCAGTTTATTGTACCCAGTACTACTCCCTGGTGTATGTCTGGGTCAGTTTATGGTACCCCGTACTAGTCACTGTGGTGTATGTCTGATTCAGTTTATTGTACCCAGTACTTGTCACTGGGGTATGTCTGGGTAGTTTATTGTAACCAGTACTAGTCCCTGGTGTATGTCTGGGTCAGTTTATCGTACCCAGTACTAGTCACTGTGGTTTATGTCTGGGTCAGTTTATTGTAACAAGTACTAGTCACTGGTGTATGTCTGGGGCAGTTTATTGTTACCAGTACTAGTCACTGTGGTGTATGACTGGGTCAGTTTATTGTACCCAGAACTAGTCACTGTGGTGTATGTCTTAGTCAGTTTATTGTACCCAGTACTTGTCACTGGGGTATGTCTGGGGAGTTTATTGTACCCAGTACTAGTCACTTGTGTATGTCTGGGTCAGTTTATTTTTCCCAGTACTAGTCACTGTGGTGTATGTCTGCGGCCGTTTATTATACCCAGTACTAGTCACTGTGGTATATGTCTGGGTCAGTTTATTGTAACAAGTACTAGTCACTGGTGTATGTCTGGGGCAGTTTATTGTTACCAGTACTAGTCACTGTGGTGTATGACTGGGTCAGTTTATTGTACCCAGAACTAGTCACTGTGGTGTATGTCTGCGGCCGTTTATTGTCCCCAGTACTAGTCACGGTGGGGTATGTCTGGGGCAGTTTATTGTTACCAGTACTAGTCACTGTGGTGTATGACTGGGTCAGTTTATTGTACCCAGAACTAGTCACTGTGGTGTATGTCTGATTCAGTTTATTGTACCCAGTACTTGTCTCTGGTGTATGTCTGGGTAGTTTATTGTAACCAGTACTAGTCCCTGGTGTATGTCTGGGTCAGTTTAGTGTACCCAGTACTAGTCACTGTGATGTATGTCTGGGTCAGTTTATTGTCTCCCGTATTAGTCCCTGCGGTGTATGTCTGGGTCAGTTTATTGTACCCAGTACTAGTCACTGTGGTGTATGTCTGCGGCCGTTTATTGTACCCAGTACTAGTCACGGTGGGGTATGTCTTGGTCATTTTATTGTACCAAGTACTAGTCACTGTGGTGTATGTCTGGTACAGTTTATTGTACCCAGTACTAGTCTCTGGTGTATGTCTGGGTCAGTTTATTGTTACCAGTACTAGTCACTGGGGTGTATGTCTGGGGCAGTTTATTGTTACCAGTACTAGTCACTGTGGTGTATGCTGGGGCAGTTTATTGTACCCAGTACTAGGCACTGTGGTGTATGTCTGGGTCAGTTTATTGTTACCAGTACTAGTCACTGGGGTGTATGTCTGGGGCAGTTTATTGTTACCAGTACTAGTCACTGTGGTGTATGTATGGGTCAGTTTATTGTACCCAGTACTAGCCACTGTGGTGTATGTCTGGGGCAGTTTATTGTAACCAGTGACTAGTACTGGTTACAATAAACTGCCCCAGACATACACCCCAGTGACTAGTACTGGTAACAATAAACTGTCCCAGACATACACCACAGTGACTAGATACACCACAGTGACTAGTACTGGGGACAATAAACGGCCGCAGACATACACAACAGTGACTAGTACTGGGTACAATAAGCTACCCCAGACATACACCATAGTGACTAGTACTGGGTACAATAAACGGACCCAGACATACCCCACCGTGACTAGTACTGGGGACAATAAACTGACCCAGACATACACCACTGACTAGTACTGGGTACAATAAACTACCCCAGACATACACCATAGTGACTAGTACTGGGTACAATAAACGGCCCCAGACATACACCATAGTGACTAGTACTGGGTACAATAAACGGCCCCAGACATACACCATAGTGACTAGTACTGGGTACAATAAACTGAGCCAGACATACACCACAGTGACTAGTACAGGGTACAATAAACTGACCCAGACATACATCACAGTGACTAGTACTGGGTACAATAACCTACTCAGACATTCACCACCGTGACTAGTACTGGTGTATGTCTGGGGTAGTTTATTGTCCCCAGTACTAGTCACGGTGGGGTATGTCTTGGTCATTTTATTGTACCAAGTACTAGTCACTGTGGTGTATGTCCGGGTCAGTTTATTGTACCCAGTACTAGTCACTGGTGTATGTCTGGGGTAGTTTATTGTACCCAGTACTAGTCACGGTGGTGAATGTCTGGGTAGTTTATTGTACCCAGTACTAGTCACTGTGGTGTATGTCTGGGTCAGTTTATTGTACCCAGTACTAGTCACTGTGGTGTATGTCTGGGTCAGTTTATTGTTACCAGTACTAGTCCAGCTCAGTCCTACTATTGAGTACAAAATAGTGCAGAAAGTTTGGGATCAATACCATCCAATGTTTATACACATATAACCCAATCAAGTCTATATTGATTGATCATTCAGCTATTCACTTTTAGTCTAAGAAATAGACATTTCCTATAAATATAATTAAAACATGATTTATGAATGTAAATTGGAATCATAAAGCATTTATTTGTAACCATATACTTTAATTATACTGTATAAGATGTAATTATTATCTACTTCATATGCAGGAAATTGAGTCATATGCCACTATGAATTGTATGAACATTTATGTTTTTTGCTAGACAGAGGCAATTCAGTAGGGGCCAATTCCAATTTCTACGTCAGTCTTGAAATCGTAATTCAAGCACCTCTAGGAATTAGGAGGAAGAGTAAAATTATTTGAATTCTATTTCCAGAGAATGTTGCATAAATCTGTCTACAATAAATGTTAAAATGAATTAATGTATTTTTTTAATAATGAACCCTCCATAGCAAATTGTATAAAGGTATATTTTGAAGAAAACTCTCATAATTTTAGATTACATTTAAAAACTTATTAATTTGCTGACTTTATATATAGCTTAGCTGAATCAGAGTGGGATTATTTGTCTATGAGTATCTAATTGATTCCAAGAGAGTGAAAGGTTGGGTCTATACTTTAATTTCCCTCGCTATCGTACATCTATTATAAATTTCCCTCGCTATCGTACATCTATTATAAATGTTTCCGTCTAGTTAGACTCGAGTATTGGTAGCAGTATGTGTTTATGGCTAATAGGCTGCCAGAGTAATACAGACGTCAACAGACAGATACATGCATGGTTATAATGGCTTCCAATCCGAGTATGTCTATATAACCTGTTTTATATTAGGCTCTTCCTAACACAAAACACATGCTTGAGGAATCATCTGAAACATAGATATACTTTATGTAGACATTGCTTCTGATATCGTAAAGTTTTGATGCAATGAACTGTAATGGTAAATATGCCCCATATCCTCTGGAAATATTCCAGTGTTTGGAAATTTTTAATTAGAAATAATTCCTCGTTGTGTTTCAGTTTGATATTTAAATCAGATTTGCCAGACCTATGATGCATATTTTTGTTCGCTGTTTTTGTGTGAGTTCCGCCTGTGGTAACCTTACCAGATTTTAATGAGCACCACCCCAGGGAGGAAGTACATTCCTCACATATAAAAAATACATCCATAGTTTTACAAGGAAGATGAATTGATGGAGGCTAATTTAAACAGCTTACAGAGTTCCTTTATTGGGTACCAATATTACAGGTGTATTACAATGGGTGAAGCTGTTTCCAGCATCAATGTAGTGCTAGCCATGTGTAACACCTCACCTCACCCATTCTCATACTAAACAGTTGCTGCGGATGACACTCTGATCTTTTTCTCCACGCTCTGTTTATATTTACTTGTCTATGTATATCATAAGTAATAAGATAGCTAGTACTGTATAAACTATAGCGCTTTTAACGTTTTGCACAGAGAAGAGACTGCTCGGAAATTCCTTGGCATTTGTACCCATTGTGAGTAGGGTCTGTATAGCCCCTGTGATCTGGAGTGCCTGTAACCCCAGCTGTAGCCAATAGTCTGTTCTAAGGTAGGCTGATGAGGAGGAGGAGGAGGAGTAATTATACCTCGTGACTAGGGGCTGTCTCAGTATATCTATAATACTACAGCCAAAATGTCGGCCTCATGTCGGCCTCATGTCGGCCTCCTCCAAGGATCCATCAAAAAGACGATTTATTCCGAATATCCGGATCTGTATGACATCATAAGGGATTTACCTTGTTTCGGTGACCAATGAAAAACCAGACTATCCGGGATGAAATTCGGCTCAAGCACCACAGCTGGGTATAAGTAACTTTGTGTATTTGTGTTGGAATATACGTTGTACCTAGAGACTGGCGTATTGTGACTAAACCTGTGTTTGTATGGGTAACTTTGGGACTTAGTTGGTGACTGTAGAGCACACTTACTACCTATATAGATAAGTTGGTGACTGTAGAGCACACTTACTACCTATATAGATAAGTTGGTGACTGTAGAGCACACTTACTACCTATATAGATAAGTTGTTGACTGTAGAGCACACTTACTACCTATATAGATAAGTTGTTGACTGTAGAGCACACTTACTACCTATATAGATAAGTTGTTGACTGTAGAGCACACTTACTACCTATATAGATAAGTTGTTGACTGTAGAGCACACTTACTACCTATATAGATAAGTTGTTGACTGTAGAGCACACTTACTACCTATATAGATAAGTTGTTGACTGTAGAGCACACTTACTACCTATATAGATAAGTTGTTGACTGTAGAGCACACTTACTACCTATATAGATAAGTTGTTGACTGTAGAGCACACTTACTACCTATATAGATAAGTTGTTGACTGTAGAGCACACTTACTACCTATATAGATAAGTTGTTGACTGTAGAGCACACTTACTACCTATATAGATAAGTTGTTGACTGTAGAGCACACTTACTACCTATATAGATAAGTTGTTGACTGTAGAGCACACTTACTACCTATATAGATAAGTTGTTGACTGTAGAGCACACTTACTACCTATATAGATAAGTTGTTGACTGTAGAGCACACTTACTACCTATATAGATAAGTTGTTGACTGTAGAGCACACTTACTACCTATATAGATAAGTTGTTGACTGTAGAGCACACTTACTACCTATATAGATAAGTTGTTGACTGTAGAGCACACTTACTACCTATATAGATAAGTTGTTGACTGTAGAGCACACTTACTACCTATATAGATAAGTTGTTGACTGTAGAGCACACTTACTACCTATATAGATAAGTTGTTGACTGTAGAGCACACTTACTACCTATATAGATAAGTTGTTGACTGTAGAGCACACTTACTACCTATATAGATAAGTTGTTGACTGTAGAGCACACTTACTACCTATATAGATAAGTTGTTGACTGTAGAGCACACTTACTACCTATATAGATAAGTTGTTGACTGTAGAGCACACTTACTACCTATATAGATAAGTTGTTGACTGTAGAGCACACTTACTACCTATATAGATAAGTTGTTGACTGTAGAGCACACTTACTACCTATATAGATAAGTTGTTGACTGTAGAGCACACTTACTACCTATATAGATAAGTTGTTGACTGTAGAGCACACTTACTACCTATATAGATAAGTTGTTGACTGTAGAGCACACTTACTACCTATATAGATAAGTTGTTGACTGTAGAGCACACTTACTACCTATATAGATAAGTTGTTGACTGTAGAGCACACTTACTACCTATATAGATAAGTTGTTGACTGTATAGAGCACACTTACTTACTATATAGATAAGTTGTTGACTGTATAGAGCACACTTACTACCTATATAGATAAGCTTTTAACTGTGCTCTACCTATATCTATTTCAGACTTATACAGATTATTAGTTGATCTGAAGTCGTTAGTGCAGCGTCTGTTACAGGTTCTATATTTATCCTCAATATCACTTACAGGATATGATTTTTTACCTGTTTTTCAGCGTATTTAAACAATAACTGGTTGTCTGGATGTAATTATTGTTGATATAATTACAAGTGGCCTCAGGCAAATCTACCATAAAACCCGCTATTTTTTATATTTACATATTTTTCTTTTTTAAGACATTTTATTTGTAATAAAACCATTTGCCCTGCCTCAAAATACATTTCAGGCGGCCATTTTGTTTGTTTACATATTCCTACACCTGAAACAGGCAGTTGTAATTATAGTCGAGCAGTTGTAATTATAGCCTATATAATTACACTTGCCCTCTAACACTGTTGTAATGGGATGGCGTGGGGGTAAATGTAAATATACATATATAGTTGTGTAAGAAGTCATGTAATATGACTTCATGAAATGATAAAGAAATGCTGTCATAGATGTTCACATTGTATTATGACGTTACACTGGAGACAACAGATAAACTGGAATTTAAGACTTGATTTAAGAATGACCAGCTGGACAAGCATGTTTCACAATACCGACTTGAACTCTTGATTAACTGCC
This sequence comes from Mizuhopecten yessoensis, assembly GCF_002113885.1. NCBI lineage: Eukaryota > Metazoa > Mollusca > Bivalvia > Pectinida > Pectinidae > Mizuhopecten > Mizuhopecten yessoensis. Next base: position 418,957 of record NW_018408807.1, on the reverse strand, counting down.
AAAACAGATCTTAATCAAATGTTTCCATTTTATATCAGATTAATGAAACTTATCACAAAAGTAAAGTTTTGGTAAAGCTCACCAGAGGCTTGCTCAATTGAAAAATTCTTCAGATTTGTTTCACAAATCTCCACGAAATGGAACTACATGTAGCATCCTATATATCAGTGATGTTAATATACTACGAAATGGAAGTACATGTAGCATCCTATATATCAGTGATGTTAATATACTACGAAATGGAAGTACATGTAACATCCTATATATCAGTGATGTTAATATACTACGAAATGGAAGTACATGTAACATCCTATATATCAGTGATGTTAATATACTACGAAATGGAAGTACATGTAACATCCTATATATCAGTGATGTTAATATACTACGAAATGGAAGTACATGTAACATCCTATATATCAGTGATGTTAATATACTACGAAATGGAAGTACATGTAACATCCTATATATCAGTGATGTTAATATACTACGAAATGGAAGTACATGTAACATCCTATATATCAGTGATGTTAATATACTACGAAATGGAAGTACATGTAACATCCTATATATCAGTGATGTTAATATACTACGAAATGGAAGTACATGTAACATCCTATATATCAGTGATGTTAATATACTACGAAATGGAAGTACATGTAACATCCTATATATCAGTGATGTTAATATACTACGAAATGGAAGTACATGTAACATCCTATATATCAGTGATGTTAATATACTACGAAATGGAAGTACATGTAGCATCCTATATATCAGTGATGTTAATATACTACGAAATGGACCTACATGTAACATCCTATATATCAGTGATGTTAATATACTTTGTTGGATATGAGTACAACACTTTGATTCTGAGTACACAACATTGGATTTGAGTATTACACTGATTTGATACATTGGATTGAGCACAACACCAAGTTTTATTACTTTAGATTTGAGTATTACCTTAGTACATAGATGTTATACATTAGATTGAGCGCAACACCAAGTTTTATTACTTTAGATTTGAGTAATACACAGATTTAATACATTGGATTGAGCGCAACATCAAGTTTTATTACTTTAGTTTTGAGTATTACCTTGGTACACAGATCTAACACATTGGATTGGGCACAACACCAAGTTTTATTCCTTTTGAGTATTACAGTTTGATTATTTATACAGCAGTTGTAATTTTCACAATTAACTTTCAAAATAGTGCTAGAGACAGATGTTACATTCTCTGGGAATAGAACTCAAATAACAAATAACAAGTAATCTGAATTTGCAAAATAAATGAATAGAGTATATTTGTATATCTTGTTAAAACGTTTTTGAGTAATGATTTGCTACATATGAGTTGGCTTTACAATTGATGATGACCATGTTGTGTGATGAAATGTATGTGACGTCCAGTATAGTTTAATGTTTGCATGTTGCTTTATTCAGCTTGTGTGAAATTTCTTGCAATTTTCTAAAACTTACTTAATATTTTTTCTTAATTTCTAGAAATGGTATCAAAAACCTGTTTTTTAATTCAGGTTACACATGGGAATATGATAAAAAATCGTAAAAAAAGAAGTTGGGGCTCCACGGTAGAATGGACAGAAAAAATTGTTCTTGTCTAATTATTTTATATAAAGTTTTCTACTTATTTGCAATTGTATATGGAATATAACTATTTTGTGACAAAACACCTACAGGGAACTTGATTTCAATGTTTGTGGTTTCATTGTTATATATATTCTAAACGCATTGTACTGGTGATGGGAGTTCACAGGCTGAACATCAATTAACACTTAACTTTAGCACCACTTAACAAAAATAAAAGGTACTTCAAGTTTAACTTCTTTGATACTTCAAATATAATGAATTCTAAATTGTTGATTTGTGAATCACTTCCCTTTCCATCATAAACATATATTTAGCTTGGTTTACAAGGAGGGGCAATAACAAATTCTATAGCTGTGGCGATTTCTTAATAAGAACAAATCCATGATTTTTAGGCAAGAGAAACCTTTAAAAGCCGGAACATCAGTTTCACATGAATTGAGTGATTTTCAGAACATTTAATTTTAATACAAAATGTGAATAGAGCTTCCTAGAAGGATTCTAAACTGCCCCTTTCCACAAGGGTATAGGTTGACAGCTTCCTAAAAGGATTCCATACTGGTCCTTTCCACAAGGGTATAGGTTGACAGCTTCCTAGAAGGATTCTAAACTGCCCCTTTCCACAAGGGTATAGGTTGACAGCTTCCTAAAAGGATTCCATACTGGTCCTTTCCACAAGGGTATAGGTTGACAGCTTCCTAAAAGGATTCCATACTGGCCCTTTCCACAAGGGTATAGGTTGACAGCTTCCTAAAAGGATTCCATACTGGCCCTTTCCACAAGGGTATAGGTTGACAGCTTCCTAAAAGGATTCCATACTGGCCCTTTCCACAAGGGTATAGGTTGACAGCTTCCTAAAAGGATTCCATACTGGCCCTTTCCACAAGGGTATAGGTTGACAGCTTCCTAAAAGGATTCCATACTGGCCCTTTCCACAAGGGTATAGGTTGACAGCTTCCTAAAAGGATTCCATACTGGCCCTTTCCACAAGGGTATAGGTTGACAGCTTCCTAAAAGGATTCCATACTGGCCCTTTCCACAAGGGTATAGGTTGACAGCTTCCTAAAAGGATTCCATACTGGCCCTTTCCACAAGGGTATAGGTTGACAGCTTCCTAAAAGGATTCCATACTGGCCCTTTCCACAAGGGTATAGGTTGACAGCTTCCTAAAAGGATTCCATACTGGCCCTTTCCACAAGGGTATAGGTTGACAGCTTCCTAAAAGGATTCCATACTGGCCCTTTCCACAAGGGTATAGGTTGACAGCTTTTGGTAAGCTTTCACATGTACAATGTTTTGTAATTTCTGGTTCAAATATGTGACAAATAATGACAACATATTGACTGTGTGTTTTGTTTTTCAAATTTTAGCCACTTCGAGGCCGGCGTCAGCATTCCATGGATAATCATCATGTGGACGAGGGTTACCTGAGACACCATATCGACCATCGAAACCGTACCAGGAGACAGGATGCTGATGCGGACGTCTGCTTCCACTGCCTTAGAAATGCTCTACACTGCTACAACATTGTCATACTTGTAAGTGTAAACCCATCGTGTCCTACTTGTAAGTGTAAACCCATCGTGTCCTACTTGTAAGTGTAAACCCATCGTGTCATACTCGTAAGTGTAAACCCATCGTGTCATACTTGTAAGTGTAAACCCATTGTGACTCGCGAACAGTTGTTTAAAACATGATCAGCTGCAGGAAAAATTGAACGGAGAAAGTTCAATTTAACTATTTTAAAAATATTGAAATTCCAAACAAAAATAACATTTGTAGAGATTCAAACTGTTTATTCCACTTCATTTAACCACCTGGTTGTCCCAGTGTCTTCCCAGAACAAGGAAGTGATGTGTAAAACTGTATTTGATTTCTGTTTCTATCTAAACACACGTCATGAATTAACAGTGAATATGAAACATAGAGGACCCTTTTTCAGGACTTAGTTAGAAAATGGGAAAAATTTCAAACTCATTTTTCCACGGATGACTTAAGTAAAATGTCAGCTAAGAATTGTGATGACTGGTTGGATATGTTTTAGAATTTAGATATATTGGGTTTCACTGGCCCTATCAATATGATCCTTCTTGAAGGCTGACCACGGCTCAAGACTTAACCCCTCCTCCAGACTAAACCCTTTTCAAGACTGACCCCTCCTTAAGGCTGAACCCTCTTCAAGGTTGACCCATCAAGACTGATCTAACCCTTCCTTTGACCGACTCCTCATCAAACTATGTCTTCCCTAAACTCGCCACTCCCCAAGTTAGCCTCTCTATAAACTCGTCATACTTTCACATGTAATATTACTACATGAAGGAACAGGTAAATACTAAGTAAATATAGACACAGCACCAGGTGATAGATAAGGCAGGGTAGAGGTTACTTAGTGCTGTTGATCTAAAACTTTCTGATGAAATTCTGTAAATGCAGTGACTAACAAGGTGGTAACCTTACATTTCCACATCCTGAAATGTCCTTAGCTGTTAATAGGATGTTAAACAAAAATAAAACCAAACCTTACATTTTGTTAAAAGACGGGTTTATGTTTTGTAAGACAGCAATAATAATAAGCCTTTATTATTGGACTTTATTTAAAACAGTATTATTTTTGTTATACTGTTACATGTAGAAATGTATACCTTTCCAACTACTTCAAAATGTCTGTTTTACGCAGGTTGTCGGTTAATCAGGATCTAGTTAAGGCAGGTTGCTCTGTGTATTTTTTTACATCTATTGTCAGTTAAGACTTGAGTCTGATCGTGATACATGACACATATGACAGTTTATGGTCTGGTTAACAATACAGCTGTGGTATTAAATGACTTCAAAAAATTACACACAGTTTTGTAAAGATAAAGAAAAACCCCGTTAAGCAACAAGTGTAGAAAAACAGGTATAAATTTAAGTCATTGTTGACAGTTCAAAACATTCAGGTTTATTTTCAGTGGGATGTTTAAATATGTGGAAAATAGAACATTGCGTACAGATTTTTTTTCCAGACAGATAACTCTGTTATGGGTGTTTAATACTGTGAGTTACGGTCCCCCGAGAATAAGTTACTTAGCTAAACATTCTTGGTATTGCAAAAAGAAATGGACATGTAAAACTATGCGAAGTATTTTGACTGTGAGTGTTTATTGAGGATGAAGAAGTTTCATTTTAAGATTGATGGATACTTTCACTGTACAATCAAAGACCTGAGCTCGTGTATAGATGTTCTTGTTAGATGTAGTCAGGTGTTGAGATCTATATTAAGTAACACATTCTCATTTATTTTATTGTGAGCTTGTGAAGATGACTCTGTTCGAGGTTTTTCCCCTGTGGTTTTGTTTGCCATACAGCTTTGATTATCTCCACATTATAAACATGTAAATGTATTACAGATGAGTTTCATTGTTTTACACTCAATTATCTAAAGAAACGTTTAAAAGCTGTCATAATGATCAAGCCCCAACACCACCAACACATCCTGCCTAGAGCTGAGCTTAAATTCCATAGGTTTTACAACGACACTTAAACTCAAACTTAATCACTTATAGACTTAATAAAGACACTTAAACTCATACTTAATCACTTATAGACTGAACAAAAACACTTAAACTCAAACTCAATCACTTATTGACTCAACAAAAACACTTAAACTCAAACTTAATCACTTATTGACTTAACAAAAAAACTTAATCACTTATAGATTTAACAAAGACACTTAAACTCAAACTTAATCACTTGTAGATTTAACAAAAACACAAACTTAATCACTTGTAGACTTAACAAACAAACTTCAGCTTAATCACTTATAGATTTAACAAAGACACTTAAACTCAAACTTGATCACTTGTAGATTTAACAAAGCCACTTAAACTCAAACTTAATCACTTGTAGACTTAACAAAAAATCTTAAGCTAAATCACTTATAGATTTAACAAAAACACTTAAACTCAAACTTAATCACATATAGACTTAACAAAGACACTTAACCTCAAACTTAATCACTTGTAGAGTTAACAAAGACACTTAAGCTCAAACTTAATCACCTATAGACTTAACAAAGACACTTAAACTCAAACTTGATCACTTGTAGATTTAACAAAGACACTTAAACTCAAACTTAGTCACTTGTAGATTTAACAAAGACACTTAAACTCAAACTTAATCACTTGTAGATTTAACAAAGACACTTAAGCTCAAACTTAATCACCTATAGACTTAACAAAGACACTTAAACTCAAACTTAATCACTTGTAGATTGAACAAAGACACTTAAACCCAAACTTAATCACTTATAGAGTTAACAGAAAATGTTAAGCTTAATCACTTATAGATTTAATAAAAACACTTAAACTCAAACTTGATCACTTGTAGATTTAACAAAGACACCTAAACTCAAACTTAATCAGTTGTAGACTTAACAAAAAATCTTAAGCTAAATCACTTATAGATTTAACAAAGACATTTAAACTCAAACTTAATCAGTTGTAGACTTAACAAAAAATCTTAAGCTTAATCACTCATCGATTTAACAAAAACACTGAAACTCAAACTTAATCACTTGTAGAGTTAACAAAGACACTTAAGCTCAAACTTAATCACTTATAGACTGAACAAAAACACTTAAACTCAAACTTGATCACTTGTAGATTTAACATAGACACTTAAACTCAAACTTAATCAGTTGTAGACTTAACAAAAAATCTTAAGCTAAATCACTTATAGATTTAGCAAAGACACTTAAACTCAACCTTAATCCCTTGTAGATTTAACAAAAACACTTAAACTCAAACTTGATCACTTGTAGATTTAACATAGACACTTAAACTCAAACATAATCACTTATAGACTTAACAAAGACACTTAAGCTCAAACTTAATCACCTATAGACTTAACAAAGACACTTAACCTCAAACTTAATCACTTGGAGATTTAACAAAGACACTTAACCTCAAACTTAATCACTTGTAGAGTTAACAAAGACACTTAAACCCAAACTTAATCACTTATAGATTGAACAAAGACACTTAAACCCAAACTTAATCACTTATAGAGTTAACAGAAAATGTTAAGCTTAATCACTTATAGATTTAACAAAAACACTAAAACTCAAACTTAATCACTTATAGACTGAACAAAAACACTTAAACTCAAACTTGATCACTTGTAGATTTAACATAGACACTTAAACTCAAACTTAGTCACTTGTAGATTTAACATAGACACTTAAACTCAAACATAATCACTTATAGACTTAACAAAGACACTTAAACCCAAACTTAATCACTTATAGATTTAACAAAAACACTAAAACTCAAACTTAATCACTTGTAGACTTAACAAAGACACTTAAACTCAAACTTAATCTGTAGTGGACTTAATACAGAGACTTAAACTTAATCTTCTATAGACTCAACAAAGAGACTTTAACTCACAAAGACTTAGCATCAAGATTTAAAATTTAAGCTAAATGTCGCAGTGGCTTACAAGTGACTTAGGACTGATGCTCAAACTCAGCTTGAGGTGAACTCAAACTGTTAGTGACACTACAGCTTATTCTTTGTAAGAATGAATATATAAAGTATAACGGTATACACACCTATTTACTGGTTAATATGTTAAAGTGCTATTCACAGCAATTAGGAAACATGCGAGCAATTATAAGTGATAATATATAATCACTGGTATACCTGTATGTTATATATGAACGTAGCATTAAATTGTGAAGGATGTAACTTGGAAATAGTTGCTAACAGCAGCTGTAATTTCTAAACCAACATCTTGATCACTATATTGTTTGTGTTCAACAGAATTCCCTGTTCTTGTTTTCCTGTAGATTATGGGCATTGGTGCCCTGGCGGTGGGGATCTGGCTCCTTGTGACTGACTTCAGTGCTCGTGAAGTTTCCGTGGTGATAGATTCCAACCTGTTTGAGATTGGGACGTACTTAATACTGGCTGGAGGAGGGATGATAGCTCTCCTCGCCTTCTGTGGCTGCTGTGGGACAATGAGAGAGGACCGCTGTATTCTCGGATTTGTAAGTTACAGTTTCTGTGATATTTAGAACTGTTGTCACTTCATTGAGCCGTTTGTTTGAAAATTCTTTATGATGTGCTTTTGTACATACCCTGCCCAACCCCACCCCACCCCCACCCCCAGTCTGTTACCTCCTTACATTAAACAAAACACACTAAAAACAATGCTTAAAACCCCCCACAAACCTTTAAATTCTCCTCAAATGTTGGTATGTGACCATACTGACACAATATTTTAACAAATTAAGGAAAAACACCAAGTACTGGTCTACATTTTACGACCTTGAGCAATATCCTGTTCTGTAGTGCTGATGATATCAATGAAAATATTTATAGAAAACGAGAAAGACATGAAAAATGTTCTGGCAGAAAATTAAATCGATATACCGGGTACCGGGTTACATCAGATAGGTACCGGGTTACATCAGATAGGTATCATCAGATAGGTATACTGCTGGTTTGTCTTTTTTTTTTTTTTTTTTTTTTTTTTTTTTTTAATTGGGGGGGGGTTTTTTTTTTTTTTTTTTTTTTTTTTTTTAAATGTGGATGGGTTTTCTGTTTCTTATCTATATGTAAATATCATAACCTTGGCTATTCATATCACTTTTAGAGATCAGGAATGCTTTTAAAGACAGAAGAAAATAGAACATAAATGTAATCAACTCAGCTTTGAAAATTGTTTTATCGATTTGAAACAAACTATAGAAACATTGATAAAATCAAAGATATACCCCGTTTTACTGTGGAACTAAACCTTTACTATAGAACTAAATCATCATTTGGAGAACATTACGTATTGATCATCCCTCAAAGTTTAATGGAACTTAATCCTGATACAATTTGCGCTCTCCGTTTGTTGAATAAATTGGAAAAGCTAAATCGTCCTTACAATACACTGGAAAGCCTTATCTGATTGGCTCTTTTATCGTTGATGTCATCAAAGAATATTCGAAATTGTGGTTTTTACTCTAATCTAGACCGTTGCACATGAAATAATCGTAAAAATGGGTAATATCATAATCACTGTCTGTCAGATGACGGGGATAATATCGGTCGTTTGTTATCCCACGTAATTCCTTGTTTTGTCGATCTTGGAATAATCAATGTTGGTGTTTATTCGGACACTGGTGAAAGCTACCCCCCGGAGTACATACATCAGAGAAAATCAATGTCGTGGAAAAGGAAATCTTTTAGCATTTCTTTTATGAAGGATTTAATAATGTATTCTCTTGTTTGTTCAGAAAGACATTTGGAGGGTTTCTCTTTGAAAAGGGAACCAATTTAACAGCCAGGTAATTTGCACAACCCCAATTTTGAAATTTGATTTAAACACAATAAACTGTACGGATTACTCCCGATTTACCGATTTAATGGCAATGTGTCCTGTGCTGACTAGATAGACACTTTTTGAATACATAAAGCAGTTATCAAGAAAGAGCAGTTTAGAAAACCTGTAACTTTGTAGGCATTTGGATGATACATTACAATGTAAAATCAAAATTGGTTTAAGATATTATTCAGAGAATCACTTGCCTCAGATACACATGTAGTCAATTTTAGGTTTGTGCTAAGGTTTTACACAATTGCTCTGGGCAGTTTCTCCTTTTATAAATGTTCAAAATGTCCATTTCAATGAAATTTCAGTTAGGCCAAGTACATGTTTTTCATAATGCTGTCTTGCTCAAAGCATGCTTTGAACATTTTCACATCAATATAATATTTTTATCCTCCATTGAAATATTTCCTTATAAAATATTATCCATCTACCTTTTTAAAAAGGATAAAGGTTCTCTAGTACACTAGTGAATCTGATTTTTACCTGTGTGACCTTAGAGACAGACCAGTATACAACATCAATGACACAGAACAATGTGTGTGTCAGAGACCTTGGCCATTGTGAAGCTCGGACAAAACATTTTCCAGATTGATCAACTGGTAAACTTGTAGGTATGCAGGAGAAAGGCAGCACTGGTAGGAGTGATTATTATAGGCATGTAGGAACCAATGGACCATCTGGAGTCCTGTGCCAGTAGGGACGCTCAGAATACAACTACAGTGAGAGTGATGTTGGTATGTCGACTCTCCGATATATTGTATAGGCTGATACTTGGGAGTGACAACAACGCTTGGGAACATTCCCTCCTCCATACACCTGCTGTTCTGTTTGGAGCAGAAATTAGTAACAGTTCACAAGCAAATGATTCATAAACCTTGATTAAGCGCGTGCGTCCTGTCAGGACCCTTAATCAAGACTGATGAGTCAGTTTCTGGCAGTGGAACAGTCACCTCGAAAAAAACACTTGACCTTTTAGGATCTGTATACTCTGCCAGGATTATACAAACTCTAGGCGCCCTCAAAGTACCACTGACTTTTAGGATCTGTACTCTGCCAGGATTAAAAAAACTCTAGGCACCCTCAAAGTACCACTGACTTTTAGGATCTGTACTGTCCCAGGATTATAGGAACACTAGGCGCCCTCAAAGTACCACTGACTTTTAGGATCTGTACTGTCCCAGGATTATAGGTACTCTAGGCGCCCTCAAAGTACCACTGACTTTTAGGATCTTTACTCTCCCAGGATTATAGGAACTCTAGGCGCCCTCAAAGAACCACTGACTTTTATTTAAAATTTATTTAAAATTAGACACAGTGTTTCCCCAAAACAGCTCCAGTTTGAAAAACCTGTGAAGAATGGTATTTATGAAGGGGAAAGTTTGGTTTGGATAATTAATTGATGACTTAATTTTGAGACATATATTACACCAGAATTTTTGCACTAATCATTAAAGATGAAATAATGAATTGATAGAAATGCTTATTAAAGGAGTAAGGATAGGTGACACTAATCATTTGACTTGTAGTTGTAATGTCTAAAGCTGTATATACATATGTAGGTGAAAGACATTTCCAGAAACAAGCTGTTTGACTCCGAAATACAGTAAAATTAGAAAATGAACCATGTTTCCATGTTGCCCCAACTAGGTATCATATCACAAAAGGTTTGTAATCTCCAACATAATAATAATAATCCCTTTTATTATTTTTGAAATGATATGATCGTAAAAGACGTTTGAGTTCGAATTTCAATCCCCACAAAAGGTAAAACTTGAGCATCTGGGTTAGATTATTATAACATATTACCAAACATTTTTTGTCCCAAAATTGTGAAGATAATTCCTGTGTGTGACAGGTTTACAGTGGGAATGCAAAACAGTGGGAATGCTTTTGTTTTTTTGGAATAAATTATCTTGAGTGTTTATAAATAAACATTTTGTTAAGAAATTCGGTTTTTGTAACCACTTTAGATTATACCAGCCTAATAAACATATTTCTCTGTAAATATCTTTTCTAGTCCTGCTGTTTGTGAGTAAACACTGTTATCTAAACAGGAATGAAAAAAGATCCCCTCCGACTCCCGCGGAATGAGTAAATAAACATGGTAATGTAGTCCTCTTGTAATGTGGTTACAGCGGTAAATCTGTGGTAATGCCTGTAGAAACAGGAAAGGGGATGTCTTTATGGGGTCCCTTGGGATTTACTGCTTCGGTATTGACTCAAAGAATGTTGAGCAGTAGTCGTGAATGTGTGTTATCAACTGATAATCAGTATTAATAGGCAATTCACCGTAGGAATCATGGTCATCCAATTCTAATGCATGCATTTGTGAAGTAATCACCAAACTGTGGGCAAAAAATCGTGTGATACCATAGATGTTCTCTACTTCGAAGGTGACAATTAGTGGTCAGTGGCATTTTAGATTTATAAAAAATTGTCTGTTAAAACGAAATTTAGTATTTTGTTTGAAATTTGAAAGGATCGTTTTTAATGTAAAATATAAATGAAATGAAAGAATTCACGGGAAAAACAGCAAAAGACAGCTGTTATTATTTATATGTTCATGCTGGAGATTGTAGACCTTTACCGTGATTTAGAGAGACAAATTCTTGTCCTTGTAGGCTGACCATCTGATGCTAATTAAGTCTATGTCCACTGACGGATCCTTACTAGGCTGTGTAGAATATTCGCAGATGAAAAAGTAATTTCGTAACGCGGTATTAAATTGATCGACTCTGGTTAATCTCACATTGTCCGCTGAATAGGTTAGAGAGTATGTAACAAGCTGATTTAGAGAGTATGTAACAAGCTGATTTAGAGAGTATGCGACAGACTGAACGGGTTACAGACCGTTCCTTATTTAGTCTTGTACCAGGTTACTTGAGGACTAATTAAAAGGGATCATCCCTTATAACATTCTGTCTCATAGATTAGCTTTTTCACATTTTAGAATTATTTTAAATAAGTACTTGACCTAAATTAATCACATTTGTAAAAGATTTGACAAGGGAATTAAACTCATGCTCTGAATTGTTGTAATGTTGAAGCAAAACCACCTTGTGTGGCTCTAGCAGGGTTCAATGGGAGAAATATTTGTTCTAAAAGTTCCAAAGATGTCAGATAAACTGCATCTTTGGCATTTGTATTTAAAAGTTATTAAAAGACTGACCCTGTGGTAATCAGACTGGAAAATGTCCACAGGTCAGATTTAACTGTAACATCCAGGATCCAGCTAGCTTAATCAAGCTGTTTAAGCTTTATTTGTTAATAAAATTTACAAATTCAATTTTTGTTTGACAAATGTGTACATTTTATAGTGAGGAATAAACTTTATTTTCAATTTAAACAATGTCAGCAATAAAATATGACTTACTGTGCAATAAAGCTTACCATGCCAGATACATAGAACATAGCCTTTGGGGTTGTGAAATAGAAGGCTATAGAGTCACATTAAAGGGGCCTCATTTAGGGACTGTTTAAACTTGGATTGTAATGCCTGCATGTATGATTGATATGAAGTCTTCTGTAAAGCTACAATTTCTAATCCTTGTCCTATTTAAATGACAAATACGAATCTGTGATGGCCCCAAGACACACATAAAGATTACTGTTTAAAGATGTTGGCTTCAAAATATGTTTACATTTTATATAAGCTGTGTCTATACACAGTTTAGAGTAGACAGTCTATATAAAAGAATCAGAGGATGTTTTGTTACAGAATCATATTTGATTGGATAAGTTTTGTGTTAGCAATGACATTGGAAACTTTAAAGGTGTTCCTGCTGTTATCGTTCATTGTTGCACTAGTATGTAGAATTTAACACTCTTTCAAAACTATTGTGTGAAATACCAGAACTAATGATTCAGTCTGAAGGTAAACCATTTAAATTTGACACCTTTGAAGCAGATTTTAAAGATTAAGTCAATAATTTTATTTTGACTAAACCTTTATTGACGTCCAGGGCTGCCCGTAAGTACCTTACGTATGCATTCCTACCAATATTGGTCTTACAGATATATATTTGTAGGCGACCAGATGGCACATTAGAATGGACAGATCCAACCAAGCATCAAATTGAATCTGGTTTTGAGATTAACTCTGTAGCAAACGCAGGAACTTTAACAGCAAACCGTCTCTCTGAATAAAGACTTTTGTTTAATTCACTGTTGAATGTTATTGTACAATCTAGAAGAGTCTTGACCTTAACATTTAAATATTTATACTCTGTTGGAGGAAGCACTCACCATTGGCCAAAACATTGGAACTATGCTGAGAGACTCAGATATATAAAATGAATCACACATACAGATGTATATGGTTTACTGCTGAATTTTGAATTTGCATTTGAATTCACATACTTGTATGATTTTGTCATTAACAGTACAAAAACATTTCACTTTCAAAATTTAATTCTTCAAGCAGAATTTGTCTGGGGCCATCACAGAGACTACAAGTACACACCACTTTATACTCTGACTGTGAACTCTCACAGTTTCCACCAGTATCCTTCAGTTCTAATCACTCCACATTGCAGTTGTCTCCTGTGTTGTCTCATTTAGAGATTGCTATGGTAACAATGACATCACGTTCACCTCTCTTGACTTGATTGGAAAATGTCGATAAGATTTTGTATCAAAACCAGCAGTAGTGTGTGTTCTGATATTGACTTTTATATATGTTATATATGTGTGCAGCAAGTGACTCAATCAACACCAGGAATTCTGAATTAATATTTCATTTGATTTTTCCGGATTGAGGGATATTTGTGACATAGACCTGCTTCGTTAACGTCTGATCTGGTTCACTCAGGTGTATTAATAGCAGATATCATCACAGACTTGAGCGATCGCAGACTGTCGTTGCCAACGGCTACACACAGCATTTGTCACTCTGATAACCTGCAACGTGATGCGCCTTAAGTTGTTTTTTATTTTAAGCACCAAACTATTGTATCTTTAAATCTTGTATACCGATATATTTATAAAAAAAGATAAATTTTCCATTTTGAGACTTTTATAATGTCATATCCAATAACCTGTATGGGATGGGGGGGGGGGGGCTTAGATCCGTCACTAAATGTCAATCTGGTGTTTGTTCATTTGCAGGGATCGACATGCCACTATTCACAGGCTATGTCAGACTTGCTCCTCTTTCATTACTTTGTCATCAATTCATTTTAGATATTGTATTAAGGTAAAACATAGGGATCAATAATTTGCAATCTGGAATGGCTATCCTGGCGCATTTTATACAGACGGTTACAGATTCTGTACATCTAGCTCGCGGTCAATGTTGTCACTATAGCGACTCGCACATGATTGTAGTTACAAGCATTTCATTTCATCTCTAGATATTGCATTGTATGTCATTACCAAAAACAGCCTGCCCGTGTCATCGCTCCACTCCGTACCTAGGATTGATATTGATCTAATAAGGAAACAAGTTTTTTCTTCCCTTATTCTATTAAAGATTGTCCTGCTGATTTATTCAAAAGATGATTTAAAGATATCGCAGATCGCCTAATTTGTGAAATGGTCTCCATCTTGTTTTGAAGCATCATCACAGAAATTGGTCAAATATGGCACAGAAACGAATTACTTTGAATCTGTGACAGGGTTAGCTCTTTCTAGCTAGGTTAGCTAGACTATGCATATCCTAATTGGCCGACGCTAGAACCATTGACCTCTGGGTTGACCTTATATCTTGTAATCAGACCAAGGATGGTTCGGATATGAGCCATCTGAATGCATGGATCGAATATTTCATGAATAATACTAATAAGGACGATATCGAAAACAAAAAACAATCAGTGCATGGATATATCCTAGAAATTTTCCCTGAAATAGATTTGACAACTCTGTTACATACGAACAGGATGGAAGAAGAATTGATACCGTAAGAGTTCAGCTAATGTTTAACTGCATTTGAAAAGGGTACACTTAGTCTTGGATATCATTTTTTAGCAATAATGCCTTAAATTAATTTCAAAAGTTCAATAACAATTTATTATTAGGGTCCTTATGTTTTGATCTTTCCCTTATAATGGACACAATTGTGCTACTATGAAAAGTGTTTGACATTTTGGTAGACAGTAGTTGAACGCTTTTTTGTTATGAATTGAAGTTCCATCTACTATTGGTGAAATGATGTAATGTTAACTTGTCCTACGTGATGATAGCCTGATGTAATTTTAACTGGTCCTACGTGATGATAACCTGATGTAATGTTTACTGGTCCTACGTGATGATAGCCTGATGGTATGTTAACTGGTTCTACGTGATGATAGTCTGATGTTATGTTAACTGGTCTTACGTGATGATAGCCTGATGTAAGGTTAACTGGTCCTACGTGATGATATCCTGATGTTATGTTAACTGGTCTTACGTGATGATAGCCTGATGTAAGGTTAACTGGTCCTACGTGATGATAGTGGTCCTACGTGATGATAGCCTGCTGTAATGTTAACTGGTCCTGCGTGATGATAGCCTGATGTAATGTTAACTACAGGTCCTCTGTAATGATAGCCTGATGTAATGTTAACTGATCCTATGTAATGATAGCCTGATGTGATGATGGCCTGATGTAATGTTAACTGGTCATACGTGATGTTAGCCTGATGTGATGATAGCCTGATGTGATGATAGCCTGATGTAATGTCTATTGGTGAAATGATGTAATGTTAGCTTGTCCTACGTGATGATAGCCTGATGGTATGTTAACTGGTTCTACGTGATGATAGCCTGATGTTACGTTAACTGGTCCTACGTGATGATAGTGGTCCTACGTGATGATAGCCTGCTGTAATGTTAACTGGTCCTGCGTGATGATAGCCTGATGTTATGTTAACTTGTCCTACGTGATGATAGCCTGATGTTATGGTACCTGGTTCTACGTGATGATAGCCTGATGTTACGTTAACTGGTCCTACGTGATGATATCCTGATGTTATGTTAACTGGTCTTACGTGATGATAGCCTGATGTAAGGTTAACTGGTCCTACGTGATGATATCCTGATGTTATGTTAACTGGTCTTACGTGATGATAGCCTGATGTAATTTTAACTGGTCCTACGTGATGATAGCTTGATGTAATGTTTACTGGTCCTACGTGATGATAGCCTGCTGTAATGTTAACTGGTCCTGCGTGATGATAGCCTGATGTTATGTTAACTTGTCCTACGTGATGATAGCCTGATGGTATGTTAACTGGTTCTACGTGATGATAGCCTGATGTTACGTTAACTGGTCCTACGTGATGATAGCATGCTGGAATGTTAACTGGTACTATGTAATGTTAGCCTGATGTAATGTTAACTGATCCTATGTAATGATAGCCTGATGTGATGATAGCCTGATGTAATGTCTATTGGTGAAATGATGTAATGTTAACTTGTCCTACGTGGTGATAGCCTGATGTAATGTTTACTGGTCCTACGTGATGATAGCCCGATGTAATGTTAACTGGTCCTACGCGATGATAGCCTGATGTAATGTTACCTGGTACTATGTAATGATAGCCTGATGGAATGTTAACTGGTCCTACGTGATGATAGCCTGATGTAATGTTAACTGGTACTATGTAATGATAGCCTGATGTAATGTTAACTGGTCCTACGTGATGATAGCCTGATGTTATGTTAACTGGTCCTACGTGATGATAGCCTGATGTAATGTTAACTGGTCCTACGTGATGATAGCCTGATGTAATGTTAACTACAGGTCCTCTGTAATGATAGCCTGATGTAATGTTAACTGGTCCTACGTGATGATAGCCTGATGTAATGTTAACTGGTCCTACGTGATGATAGCCTGATGTAATGTTAACTGGTCCTACGTGATGATAGCCTGATGTAATGTTGACTGTTCCTACGTGATGATAGCCTGATGTAATGTTAACTGGTCCTATGTAATGATAGTCTGTTATGATGATAGCCTGATGAAATGTTAACTGGTTATGCGTGATCATAGCCTGATGTAATGTTAACTGGTCCTACGTGATGATAGCCTGATGTAATGTTAACTGGTCCTACATGATGATAGCCTGATGTAATGTTAACTGGTTATGCGTGATGATAGCCTGATGTAATGTTAACTGGTCCTACGTGATGATAGCCTGTTGTAATGTTAACTGGTCCTACGTGATGATAGCCTGATGGTATGTTAACTGGTCCTACGTGATGATAGCCTGAGGTAATGTTAGCCTGATGTAATGTTAACTGGTCCTACGTGCTGATAGCCTGATGTTATGTTAACTGGTTCTGCGTAATGATAGCCTGATGTAATGTTAACTGGTCCTATGTAATGATAGTCTGATTTGATGATAGCCTGATGTAATGTTAACTGGTCGTACGTGATGATAGCCTGATGTTATGTTAACGGGTCCTACGTGATGATAGCCTGATGTAATGTTGGCCTGATGTAATGTTAACTGGTCCTACGTGACGATAGCCTGATGTAATGTTAGCCTGATGTAATGTTAACTGGTCCTACGTGATGATAGCCTGATGTTATGTTAACTGGTTCTACGTGATGACTATTTGGACATTTTTGTCAATAGCCAAGATAAAAACATAACATCTATAGGGCTATGTTGATCTGAGTCACTTAATGTAAATGGCTTACATCAAGCTATGGGTTGGAGGAGGGATGGGGATAAAGGAATGCTGAATATAAAATTGGAGACATTGAAATATGTTGATGGTAACTAGAGTTTAGGTGGCAGATTAAGTGGAGATTCTACTGGATATATAAAAACATGTTCTACTGAACTAAATATATCAATTGATGTCTTATGTATTCTCTTGTCATTGTCAAGTCTGATAATGTTTTACATCACTAAATGTTTGATGTGAACTTAAACAATCAACTCCTCCATTATTTTTTTCTCCATAAATACATTTTTGATGATATTAAACTCAATTTTAATTTTTTTTGTAAGGTTGTATTGTGATATTTTAGTTTATGAATAGTCTGACTCATCTAGAAATCAGTTTATGTCAACAGAGTTTCTGAACAACCAGTCCACGGTTTCCAGAAAACAAATATTTGTTTATTAATGTAAACAATGATATTGCATTAGGATCACATGTAGACACCTGCACTGTCCCTGTTAACCATACATAGATACCTTATGGAAAAATCCCAGGCTAGAGGTACGACAGAAAATCATTAAGCAAACATTATATAATGTTTGATAATTGAAACATTTCATATGGAAAATATAATTAGATTAAAGTGTTGTGTTTCCTTAATGTGAAAATAAATAGGGTTGAGACAAATATCTATTGTTATCTACAAATCAATACCAATCATAATGCATTAAATTTCAATACAAATAAATTTCGGTTCATATATTGCTTCACAAAAAAACTCTGGATGAAAATTTCGAACAAAAAACATTTTATGGATAGATTTATTGTGTTGAAGACAGAAGAAAACAAAGGAGGGTTAATATGAGTTAAGTAGAGTCATTGATTAACAAGAAGCAGTTTGTTTGGTTTCTATGGAAACGGTAATAATCATTATCTTAATGGAATGGATCAGAAAGGTTTTTGTGTATGAGCTGATAATTATAAATATATGAATGTTTGTAACTTAATGTAGTGATAAATGTGTGATTGTGTGTAACGTGTAACCTGTATTTGTTTTTATCTAATTGCAGTATGGCGTAGTATTGGTCCTGGTTTTCATGGCACTTATAGTGGGCGGAGTGTTGGCCTTCATGTTCAGAGAAAATGTAAGTATAGACAACTTCAAACCAAGGTGTACTTACTGAAAATTGTCACTGACATCCTTTATGTGTGAATGAGCAATGATTCAGGCGGCCATACCCATTAGCTCGTCAAACATAAAGTGCATAACTGCACTAGGTGATGAGGTCATGATACCTTCTAACTAACCAACATGTGAAAGAATCAGCAGAACAATTTTATATTTGTTGTTTTATAGTTACTTGCATCTTTTTTTCAAAAGAGTTCTTAATATGAGAAACTTGCAAAGTGTTTCTTTTTATGAATGGAAATGTTGACAGTTGACAAGATGCACAAAAATGCATTCATTGATGATGTTGAAATGTAAATCGCTAATTGTGTTTTTTTTTCAAAAGGAGATGACTCTAATATAAAGTTATATAGGTATAATGTGTAAGGTAACATATATCCTTAAATGTGAGGAATTTTGATTTTCTTGTTTCTGGGATTACCTAAAAGGTCTCACCAATTATGTCATTGGTATACATTAACACAGTAGTCTCACTTATATACACTGTTGGTCCTGTCTAAATCTGCTGTTAAACTTTATACAGGATATACACACTAATATTTTAATATCTATAATTTATAATTTAGCTATCAAGAAAATATAAGCAGTTGAAATATATTAATGTTGTAAATACTTCAGATAAAATTGATGTCCAGATTTTGATATGAATGACTTTAATATTTGATTGACTTAATGTTATTGTATATACATGAATAGACAAATTAGGTTTGATATTTGACCTTGACCTTCTGTCACAGTATCCATCATCTGTCTGTCTATTGTCAATTTCTTACATTCCTGTCAAACGTTTTGTGTAGGACTTATTATGGTATGGGGATCATCCATCTGTCCTAATGGAAGTGTCTGCCGTATAACTTTTTTTAGATATTAATTTTGATGAAACAAAAAAAATTGGTAGGCAATACTCCTGAAGAGAAATAGAAGTTTGATGACAGATTGACTTCTAGGAGGGTGTTGGGACAGAAGAGTTACCTCGGTAACAAGTCATTTCATCTGATAACTGCATCTGATCCTGTGGCCACAGGCTATTTGTTCCTCAGAGATACAAAGCACTTTTATAAACATGATGAGGAAGTCAAACCTCAATACGACAGGTACTGTGTTCCTAGTCAAACCTCAAAACGACAGGTACTGTGTTCCTAGTCAAACCTCAACACAACAGGTACTGTGTTCCTAGTCAAACCTAAAAAAAACAGGTACTGTGTTCCTAGTCAAACCTCAATACGACAGGTACTGTGTTCCTAACTTAATTGACTGGAATACTAATGGCTGCATTACTGGGACACTGATTGATTAGAGAAAGGGAAATCCGCCCCATGAATACTGGAGGGTGGAACAACCAGGTGACGGGTTAGGTTTGATTAGAGAAAGGGAAATCCGACCCGTGAACACTGGAGGGTGGGACAACCAGGTGAGGGGTTAGGTTTGATTAGAGAAAGGGAAATATGCCCCTTGAATACTGGAGGGTGGAACAACCAGGTGATGGGTTAGGTTTGATTAGAGAAAGGGAAATCCGCCCCGTGAACACAGGATGGTGGGACAACCAGATGAGGGGTTAGGTTTGATTAGACGAAGGGAAATCCGTCCAATGAACACTGGAGGATGGGACAACCAGGTGAGGGGTTACTGGATGATAGCAAAGCACGATTGTTATGGCTTTGATTAAGTGTTAGGAATTACTTCAATTGTCTGCAAATCACTTCTGATCTAATGCTCTGTTCCAGTGAGTTAAGATTGCTTCTGATCTAATGCTCTGTTCCATTAAATTAAGATTGCTTCTGATCTAATCCTCTGTTCCAGTGAGTTAAGATTGCATCTGATCTACTGCTCTGTTCCAGTGAATTAAGATTGTTTCTGATCTAACGCTCTGTTCCAGTGAATTAAGATTGGTTCTGATCTAATGCCCTGTTCCAGTGAATTAAGATTGCGTCTGATCTAATGCTCTGTTCCAGTGAGTTAAGATTGCCTCTGATCTAATGCTCTGTTCCAGTGAATTAAGATTGCCTCTGATCTAATGCCCTGTTCCAGTGAGTTAAGATTGCCTCTGATCTAATGCTCTTTTCCAGTGAATTAAGATTGTTTCTGATCTAATGCTCTGTTCCAGTGAATTAAGATTGCTTCTGATCTAATGCTCTGTTCCAGTGAGTTAAGATTGCCTCTGATCTACTGCTCTGTTCCAGTGAATTAAGATTGCCTCTGATCTAATGCTCTGTTCCAGTGAGTTAAGATTGCTTCTGATCTAATGCTCTGTTCCAGTGAAATAAGATTGGTTCTGATCAAATGCTCTGTTCCAGTGAATTAAGATTGGTTCTGATCCAATGCTCTGTTCCAGTGAATTATGATTGCTTCTGATCTAATTCTCTGTTCCAGTGAGTTAAGATTGCCTTTGATCTAATGCTCTGTTCAGTGAATTAAGATTGGTTCTGATCAAATGCTCTGTTCCAGTGAGTTAAGATTGCCTCTGATCTAATGCTCTGTTCCAATGAATTAAGATTGGTTCTGATCTAATGCTCTGTTCCAGTGAGTTAAGATTGCTTCTGATCCAATGCTCTGTTCCAGTGAGTTTAGATTGCCTCTGATCTAATGCTCTGTTCCTGTGAATTAAGATTGTTTCTGATCTAATGCTCTGTTACAGTGAGTTAAGATTGCCTCTGATCTACTGCTCTGTTCCAGTGAATTAAGTTTGCCTCTGATCTAATGCTCTGTTCCTGTGCATTAAGATTGCTTCTGATCTAATCCTCTGTTCCAGTGAGTTAAGATTGCCTCTGATCTAATGCTCTGTTCCAGTTGATCTAATGCTCTGTTCCAGTTAATTAAGATTGCCTCTGATCTAATGCTCTGTTCCAGTGAGTTAAGATTGCCTCTGATCTAATGCTCTGTTCCTGTGAATTAAGATTGCTTCTGATCTAATGCTCTGTTCCAGTTGATCTAATGCTCTGTTCCAGTGAGTTAAGATTGCCTCTGATCTAATGCTCTGTTCCAGTGAATTAAGATTGCTTCTGATCTAATGCTCTGTTCCAGTGAATTAAGATTGCTTCTGATCTAATGCTCTGTTCCAGTGAATTAAGATTGCTTCTGATCTAATGCTCTGTTCCAGTGAATTAAGATTGCTTCTGATCTAATGCTCTGTTCCAGTGAATTAAGATTGCTTCTGATCTAATGCTCTGTTCCAGTGAATTAAGATTGCTTCTGATCTAATGCTCTGTTCCAGTGAATTAAGATTGCTTCTGATCTAATGCTCTGTTCCAGTGAATTAAGATTGCTTCTGATCTAATGCTCTGTTCCAGTGAATTAAGATTGCTTCTGATCTAATGCTCTGTTCCAGTGAATTAAGATTGGTTCTGATCTAATGCTCTGTTCCAGTGAATTAAGATTGCTTCTGATCTAATGCTCTGTTCCAGTGAATTAAGATTGCCTCTGATCTAATGCTCTGTTCCAGTGAATTAAGATTGCTTCTGATCTAATGCTCTGTTCCAGTGAATTAAGATTGCCTCTGATCTAATGCTCTGTTCCAGTGAATTAAGATTGCCTCTGATCTAATGCTCTGTTCCAGTGAATTAAGATTGCCTCTGATCTAATGCTCTGTTCCAGTGAATTAAGATTGCCTCTGATCTAATGCTCTGTTCCAGTGAATTAAGATTGCCTCTGATCTAATGCTCTGTTCCAGTGAATTAAGATTGCCTCTGATCTAATGCTCTGTTCCAGTGAGTTAAGATTGCCTCTGATCTAATGCTCTGTTCCAGTGAATTAAGATTGCCTCTGATCTAATGCTCTGTTCCAGTGAATTAAGATT
The DNA here is from genome assembly GCF_002113885.1 of Mizuhopecten yessoensis. Lineage (NCBI taxonomy): Eukaryota > Metazoa > Mollusca > Bivalvia > Pectinida > Pectinidae > Mizuhopecten > Mizuhopecten yessoensis. Next base: position 396,407 of record NW_018408807.1, on the reverse strand, counting down.
GCCTCTGATCTAATGCTCTGTTCCAGTGAGTTAAGATTGGTTCTGATCTAATGCTCTGTTCCAGTGAATTAAGATTGCCTCTGATCTAATGCTCTGTTCCAGTGAATTAAGATTGCTTCTGATCTACTGCTCTGTTCCAGTAAATTAAGATTGCTTCTGATCTAATGCTCTGTTCCAGTGAGTTAAGATTGGTTCTGATCTACTGCTCTGTTCCAGTGAATTGAGATTGCTTCTGATCTAATGCTCTGTTCCAGTGAATTAAGATTGTTTCTGATATAATGCTCTGTTCCAGTGAATTAAGATCACTAATTTTCAACTTACAGTGTATGAATATAAAAAAAAGGTACGTTTTTTTGTAAATGCATAAAGTGCAATGGAGGAATTAAATTCTGATAGTAATTAACGAAATATCTTATCTTTTAAAGAAATGTATTAACAATATCTTGATTTGTTTTCCAGATGACAAGTGATTTTAAAGAAAAGCTGGTGGTTACGATAGAAAAACAGTATGGTTTTGAAGTACGGACAAACACCCACAACAGACTGGTCACTGACGCCTGGGATTCCATACAGAGAAAAGTACGTCCAGTATATAATCAGCTGGCATTGAGCTTTTACCTCATACTATAAACATATATCTGTGAATTGTGTAAGAGTTATCTCCCTGATCAATCTAATTATTTTATCATCCTTAAGTGCATATTTTTACACAATTGTGTCATTCCACATATTTAATCCAGCTTAAGTTTCCATGTAAAGAAACCTGAGTACATGGCTTGTAAAGGATGAAATGTTTTCGAAATCAAACTGGCTCCAAAAATTCCTTCGTGTATATTTGTAGACAAGACATTGAATACCACCATGTACTTAAAGATATATATTGTAGTTGACTCGAGGATTTATATACGAAAGATAATTTTGTCTGATAGTGGTTTAATGTCCTCGCAACAGCCAGGGTCATATGAGGACGGGACTGCAGATAATACACTACATTTAATACCATACTCGCATTGCAACATTTAACTAACACATTTTTGTTTTCCATTTCAGTTAAAGTGCTGTGGGGCCTATGGCAATATCAGCAGTGACTTTTCCTGGGCGATATACAAGCAACATAGCGATTGGTGGGCTAGGAGGCCGTCACGTGACAGTACGTATACCGCACCAAATCTCCGCATAAGTCTCCAACTGTCTCTAACAGTACATATAAATCTACAATTAATTACCCATAGAAGAAGTTCAGGTGTTGTTTTAATGGTACTTTAGTGGCTGACATTTAAGGTTTGGAAGTTCTCCGTCAAAAATGGAGTCTGTGGCCAAAAATAAGACCATTCCAGAACGTAATGGCTTTCAGTTTTATGCTGAGGAAAGGCTGTAAGCTGATGTTGAACTTTGAGTGTGCAGACCTTACATCCCTTTATTATGTCATTAACCCCTCTGTGTGCTGTAGATTGAGTAAGGCAGGTTTAACTAGTCAGTGTCAGCCAAATTCAGGTACCCCGTATCTGAACAGTGCAGTTAAATTGCGATTCAAGCATCCAGATGATCAGGACAAAGAAATGGGTTATTGTAGCTGCTGCACATGCAGCCTCCGTTGTAGAGGGGGGAAATGGAGAGAAAGACGGGATGTTTAAGAATAGTTGTGACTATAACGTTTTGAACAACCTGGAACCCTAGAGAGAAATTTGGCCGAGAGCACTCTTCATGGACTATTAGCGAGTGCTGTTTGTGAGGCAGTGAGTTTTAAACGATACACAGAACACAGTGCGGCTGTATTCCTTGTGTTATTACTGAGAGAGGCTTTGATGGTTTGACTGGGAATCGGTACAATAACCCCCTTACACACGTTTAGTTTGTCCTATCTGTTCCACTGTATAAAGGTTAATTGTGGGTATACTCTTTATCACATTATAGGATAATACACAATGTACATATACATTAAAGGTCTTTATACAGGTTATATATAGAGGATAGGGTTGTCTTTATACAGGGTTTATAGAGGATAGGGTTGTCTTTATACAGTATTTATAGAGGATAGAGTCGACAGCTTTCTTTTGATGATGGTGTGTTTAGAATCGTGTCAAAAAGAGAAATTTTGAGAATGGAAAGAATAGGCTGAGGTAGCGTGGATATCGTACATTTTTATTACTTTCTCATCAGATATGGATTATCTTGGGCTTTGTATATTGATTGTAGTGTCTACAGGAAAGTTTTAAAGTACAGGGTTAAAGGAACAGTGTCAAAAAGGGAATTTCCAGAAAAGGGCATTTTTATAGAACGTTTTGAAGGTCAGTTCTTACAATGTGTACATTTGCCTCTCTGAAGGTTATGGTACGGTAGGTGGGTAACTAAGTGGGGATGTGTGCAAGGAGTTTGAGGAATGAAATTCCCTGAATTTAGATTGAAATCAGGGAGATGTTTTTGTCTGCCATATTTCCATGTTAAACTAAGAGTTTACATGGTGTGGCAAAATCACAAAAATACCAGGAACTTGTTTATTTTGTACTTAGTCTTAGTATATATAGAGCTTTTCCCCCAAACACATCCCTGAATCTGTAACAGGTTTGTAACAAGGGATGGTTTTTGCCACTGGTTAATATAGTAGTGTTTTGTTTTACTTACTGTAGTTGGCTTAGATTGAACAGTTTACTTATTTACTGGCTTTGGGTCTAATGACATGTATGTTACTATGTTATAATTTCAAATATATTTTTTTAGTAAATTATTTAGTATTTGTTTAAAACTATATGTAAGAGTTAATATCATATTCCTGATATCTTTTCTTTTCACTTAAAAGCAAGGCAGGTAGATACCTTATTATAAGGAAACCCTTTTTAAATTAATTATCTCTTATTTAATTTTATTTATGATAGATCAGCTGGGTCAAAACCTGGGCTTTGCTGAAATTCTGACTCTAAAAATTTACATCTGATACAGAATTTCCATATTCCTCCTACCTACATGATAACCGACTCTTCTTCGTCCACCTCTTATCCAGAAGTTACATACACAATGCATTTTGGTAAAACCTCCAGAAAACTATACAGAATGTCACCTGTCAGAATGGCAATCTGTATAATCTAGAAACCTGTATCAGGTAGAGCCTCAACAATGTCCTGCTGTAAACATTACTATGTATATTGACCTTGTCTAATCTGGAAACCTGTATGATAAAACAGACACTAAGAGTGGTCGGGTGGCGCAGTGGATAGCGCCCTTGCCTTTCATCAATGCGACATGGGTTTGATCACCAAATCGGACGTGAAAGGTTTGGGGTCACCTGCCCGACCACGGCGTTTTTCTACGGGTACTCTGTTTTCCTCCCACACTAAGTCCCAAAGTAATTTGGACCTGCATCAAAAACCTGTATAAACTGTATGTTCAACTAGGTTTGTAAATTGAACCTATGTTATCAAAAACCTGTATAAACTGTATGTTCAACTAGGTCCCTTGACTGGATACATTTGTTTGTCATTTGGACCTGTATCAGAAACCTGTATAAACTGTATATCCAACTAGGTTTGTAAATTGAACCTATTTTATCAAAAACCTATCTAATCTGACTTAAAATATTTGTCACTTTGATGTTGAGTTAAGACAGGTTTCACTATATATATGAGGCATTTTTTGAGGGGCAACTTCCCAAAACTGTGTTGTACATTTCTTGTTATTTTCCTGTGCTCCTTTAAGACGGGATACCCTATTTTCAAAATAGTAAGTACCCTGTTACATACTGTAGACTGTCACATCCCATAATATTGCATGCGACCATGGCTAATTACCTTACGCACTCGTGGTAGAGTTATCGATTATCTTCAATTTATTCAAAATTATGAAATGATCAGAAATAACAGAAATATTAAAGTTTAAATACAAAAATTGGTATTCTTGATCCAGACTAACTTGTAATCAAATTTCAATATAGACATTTGTATCTTCAATTATTACAATAGAGGTGGGTTTTTTAATAAGAATTATATCATTGTTTTAAACTTTTTTGGAAATTTGTAGAATTAAGGTACAGTGATGCTGTCAAATTAAACAGGGTTTTCCAACATTTTACTAATTCTATTCCAAGGTATAGGGAAGGGGTTGCGAATTTTGCATTAGATTCAGACTTAGAGGAAAAATACATGATGCAAGTTGTATTCATGAAAGTGCCATTGTATGTGCGCATGTGTGTTAGTTCGTGGAAAGAGTGGTGTCTAGATATTGTCAACAAACACATGTCTAACATTCCTATGTGATATTGACAGCTGTTTGACGTACATTTATATAACAAATAGTGTACAAGTATTTTGTAGAATTCAGGGCACATTTTATTAATATTACCTTTCTCTTGGCACAGAATTTCTCTGTTTAACATTTTTTATGAAACTACTTATATTTTTCGTAATAAATACGATTTTTGCTTTATATTAAGGACAATAAATTCTGAGTGTTTGTTAATTGACTTTTTTTTAAAACCTTGTAGCATTTGTTGCACTTAATCGATGTGGAAAGCATGTCTAAATTCCTTCTTCTAACTAGAAATGTGCACAAAATAACTTCTTTCTCCATAAACCTAGCTATTTTTCTCGATAAACCTAGCTGTTTTATCATTAACTAGAATAAAACTGTTGAAAATATTAATTGCACAACATAACTGAATGAGACTGAAAAGTTCTTTCACTGGCATCCCAGACTTTTTAAGGTCCTACATTTCGTTGTCATTGAAATGATAAGTTGTATAATCAGCATATGTGGCCTGCTCCTTTAACCACAAGTTTGTCAGCATCGTACAGAAATGGCAACTACTGCATGCTGGGAGTGACACCCCTGACGTGCATGTAGCATGTGCAGTGTAACCTGACTTTACCGACACCAGAATTTACTGACAACCTTTAATATGAGACATCCTTTTAGTGCCAAGACAACTGGTTGCTATAGTTAAATCCTGGTTTTACCGACTTACTGTCATTTTGCCAGCACTGATTCATCCTTTTTTGATGACTGTGAAGTCAGGTTTCAGTGTTTACTGAAACAGATTTTTTTTTTTCTCAAAATATTAAGCACATTGTTTTACAAGAATTAAATATAAAATAATTTCCATACCTGCCAAGTTCTCAATAATGTGATGAGTGTCATAGCTGATTAAAATGCCGGTCAAGCCTGCTTATTGCAGGTCATTTAGTATGTTAACTTGTAAAAGTTACAAAAATCATTTATTTAAGTTATTAAAATTGCCTTTAGATAATTTGTATTTTTTCTACAAAGTTATTATTATTCAAAACTTGAAAAAAGTGCTTTTTAAACATTTTTTATGTTGGAATATGCAGTGCAAATGCAGAAGATTCCAAAAAACCTTAGCAGGTATGCCTGTAACACCTTCTGTCATTGTCAAGTCCAGGATAATTGTGGAATAGTGTCAGTGTGTGATATAATGGGATGTTGATTGAGTTGTCCATATTTTTCATGTTTGGGTGGGGTCGAGACACAGTTCGATCCCTTCAAACCCCCTAGAGCTATCAGATCAGTTGTAAATGTATGAATTTCTTTGCTTGTTTATCATCATTTTGCTTAGAATTGGTAAAATGGTAAACTATCGGTGATGTTTCTTAGTAAATGTAAGTTGTCGGTGGATAAGTTTTAATCTATATTTGATACCTCAGTCATTTACACTGGGGAGGTAATCCTTACTGTTGGTAGAGAAAAGGTAATAACTTTCATCATTGGTTATCTGAGGTCCGCATTTCTCTCTGTGCCAGGCTTTCACAGAGGATACCTGGATAGGCATGGATGCCTATAAATTGTAATTAATTATATTGAGGCTGGGAAATTCATAATAAACCTTAAACCTTATCAATTAACTTTTTAAAGTTTAAGAGAAATCAAGATATGAAATAAATCGAAAGATAAAATTACAATATTTGAGTGTTCAAATTTTAAAAGATGGAAAGTAAATTGTACATGAATTTCAAAACTTGACAATACTGTGAGTTGCACTGTAGTGTATGTCAAAAGTGTAACATTTCATTTTTTACTTGCAGAATACCCCATGGTACCGGACAGTTGTTGTGTACCAGACATGGACAAGGAGAAATGTCAGGGGCGTGTCTTTATAGAGGGCCCACCGAATAAAGGGCCACCCTTCAAGGGAAGTCATACAGAAAATCCACATATATATACTGTGGTAAGTTAAAATACAAAAGAAGAGTTAAAATAATCCACATTTATATACTGTGGTAAGTTATAATACAAAAAAAGAGTTAAAATAATCCACATTTATATACTTTGGTAAGTTATAACACCGAAGTCCTGTTAAAATAATCCACAATTATATACTGTGGTAAGTTATAATACAAAAGTCCTGTTAAAATAATTCACATTTATATACTGTGGTAAGTTATAATACAAAAAAAAAGTTAAAATAATCCACATTTATATACTGTGGTAAGTTATAATACCAAAGTTCTGTTAAAATAATCCACATTCATATACTGTGGTAAGCTATAATACAAAAGTCCTGTTAAAATAATCCACATTAATTTACTGTGGTAAGTTATAATACAAAAGACCTGTTAAAATAATCCACATTTATATACTGTGGTAAGTTATAATACAAAAGTCCTGTTAAAATAATCCACATTAATTTACTGTGGTAAGTTATAATACAAAAGAAGAGTTAAAAAGATCCACATTTATATACTGTGGTCAGTTATAATACAAAAGTCCTGTTAAAATAATTCACATTTATATACTGTTGTAAGTTATAATACAAAAGTCCTGTTAAAATACTTCACATTTATATACTGTGGTAAGTTATAATACAAAAGGAGAGTTAAAATTATCCACATTTATATACTGTGGTAAGTTATAATACCAAAGTTCTGTTAAAATAATCCACATTCATATACTGTGGTAAGTTATAATACAAAAGGAGAGTTAAAATAATCCACATTTATATACTGTGGTCAGTTATAATACAAAAGTCCTGTTAAAATACTTCACATTTATATACTGTGGTAAGTTATAATACTAAAGTCCTGTTAAAATAATCCACATTAATATACTGTGGTAAGTTATAATACAAAAGAAGAGTTAAATTAATTCACATTAATATACTGTGGTAAGTTATAATACAAAAGTCCTGTTAAAATAATCCACAATTATATACTGTGGTAAGTTATAATACAAAAGAAGAGTTAAATTAATCCACATTAATATACTGTGGTAAGTTATAATACAAAAGGAGAGTTAAAATTATCCACATTTATATACTGTGGTAAGTTATAATACCAAAGTCCTGTTAAAATGATCCACATTTATATACTGTGGTAAGTTATAATACCAACGTTCTGTTAAAATAATCCACATTTATATACTGTGGTAAGTTATAATACCAAACTCCTGTTAAAATAATCCACATTTATATACTGTGGTCAGTTATAATACCAACGTTCTGTTAAAATAATCCACATTTATATACTGTGGGAAGTTATAATACCAAACTCCTGTTAAAATAATCCACATTTATATACTGTGGGAAGTTATAATACCAAACTCCTGTTAAAATAATCCACATTTATATACTGTGGTAAGTTATAATACCAAAGTCCTGTTAAAATAATCCACATTAATATACTGTGGTAAGTTATAATAAAAAAAGAAGAGTTAAAAAGATCCACATTTATATACTGTGGTAAGTTATAATACAAAAGAAGAGTTAACATAATCCACATTTATATACTGTGGTAAGTTATAATACAAAAGAAGAGTTAAAATTATCCACATTATATACTGTGGTAAGTTATAATACCAAAGTTCTGTTAAAATAATCCACATGTATATACTGTGGTAAGTTATAATACCAACGTTCTGTTAAAATAATCCACATTTATATACTGTTGTAAGTTATAATACCAAAGTCCTGTTAAAATAATCCACCTTATTATCCTGTGGTAAGTTATAATACAAAAGAAGAGTTAAAATTATCCACATTATATACTGTGGTAAGTTATAATACGAAAGAAGAGTTAAAATTATCCACATTATATACGGTGGTAAGTTATAATACCAAAGTTCTGTTAAAATATTCCACATTTATATACTGTGGTAAGTTATAATACCAAAGTCCTGTTAAAATAATCCACATTTATATATAATGGTAAGTTATAATACAAAAGAAGCGTTAAAATAATCCAGATTTATATACTGTGGTAAGTTATGATACAAAAGAAGAGTTAAAATAATCCACATTTATATACTGTGGTAAGTTATAATACCAAAATCCTGTTAAAATAATCCACATTTATATACTGTGGTAAGTTATAATACAAAAGACCTTTGTACAAAATATTCCTCATGATATGGCCCTTAGTGATTTTTAGGTTAACAGATAAGAGTTCAAGGTGAACATATTACGGTTCATATCCCTCCATATCTACTTCAGCCATTGAGATTGCTTAATCTGTCAAATTAATGAAATTTTCCTGATAAAAGATCATAGAAATTTAGTTGATAATCATTATTGGTCAGCCAAAAACGACCAATAACTGACCCATTTGTTTCAAATTAACACAAGTTGATTAAAGGGCAAAGGTCATGGTAAATGTATTACATCAACAATACAACATATTTTTGACAAATCATATCGGGTCAAACAAATTAATTCACAATAGGCCTACTTTGTTCCGTAGCATGTTGTTACAATGCACTATGACAGTTCGTCACACAGGACACAAAGATATCTCACTTCACTATAGGCAAGGTTTTGATATATATATGTTAAAGGAAGACTGCTGTACTGTATTTTATAAGCTGGAGAAATAGCACTATGGTTTTGTGTCAAAATCAATTAAATGCAATATGAAAATGTTGCCATATTCAATTTTATATAAAATGTTGCAAGTTGAATTGGAATCTTCAAACTTATATAGCAAAATAAAGGAATGGAATGTAAAGATTCCTTTTATGTTCACGAATACATTATAACTACCGCTGTGACATAGCCACTAACACAGTTGTATTGTTAAAACAAAACTCAGGGTTTCTAGCTCTGCAACATAAAGTGATCAATTTTAGATACAGCATTACAAAAGACGCTAACATCTACAATCAAAGCAAGTTGTTTTTATTATCGATGTTCCCTTTGTTGACTAATGTGTACTAAAACTGAACACAATACGCCCAACGGATCTGCCGACGGAAATAAAGTAGCTCATGATATCTTCACAGGCTCTATCAGTCATCGGAGAGCCATAGTTTCTGCGGCCCACCATTCCCAAAGTGCCCCCTTGTAATGAACATTGCCAGCCAATCAATAGCCTGCCAATCCAGATCCTGAAAACTCCAGTTCTAAGAGTTATAAATCTGCTCGCTAGCAAAATTGAAATTCAATATTATTTGATGTGATGAAAATGAGAGACTTGCTGGTTGTCTCGCATCATCCTATCATCAAAGTCATGGAGTGTGAAAAAACATATACTTCAGGGAATTTTATATGAAGCTTGATTAGATTTTTGCTGATTTTCTCAGGTAATATGATTGGTGAGCAAACCTGCGTGATCACCTTCTCCATTTCCAGACGTCATTATATACCGGTCAATTTTTCAAGCCTTGGGCACTGTCAATTATTGGATACGTTACTGGGTATGCTTAGGTTTTCTACATTGAAAATTAATAATGTATAGGTTCATATGTGGAACCTTATCTGTGATGTAGCAGGAAAGGGGTATTAGACTGTATGATGTAGGAAAATTAAAGAGAAAATTCTATAAAAGGATTTTTTTTAAACCAGGAAAAATAAATACCTTAAAGGTTAAACAAAAATTTAATTTACTTTTCTGTGGATTTATGTGTTTTGCTGACGATGTGTTTTTCAAAATATATAAATATAGATATACATGTGAGACCTTGACCTGTCGGTCTTTATGGGTTTATGGTACCTTACTGTGATATGGTATATCTCTTTTACAAAAAACTTCAATACTTAGAAAAAAACACAAAAATCTTCTCTGAATGATGATTAAGGCTTTGTTCATTGTATGATACTGCATATAAAAGGTTGTAGATGGTAAAACAACTCTAATATTTCAAAACTGTAAGATCGATAATGCTCATTTAAGTATTTTAAAGGGAAATAACTCAAATCACTGATGTAATTTGTTAGGTAGCATTTCAGTCTTTAATATCTGCAATATACTAGTGCTGGATGGTCATAATGTTTGAAGCTTTGAAAAGATTTTGAGCCCAGACTAACTGGTGTAAGCGCAGATTTAGTTCTAGCATCAGAGGTATCATGTGTTTGACTATGTAGATAGGTTCAGAAATGTTTTTTGTCTTTTACATAATTATGCCTTTTGTCTCGCATTCGGCCAAACGCAATCCAGCCTATGTTTTTTATAACATTATGTAGTGTGATTTCACAAGCTGAGGCTTACAATTTATACTTGAGAATTTACTCTTCCTACAGGAATCCTAAGCAATCATTACTCATTAGATAATCTCTGTTAGAGGTTTATTCCTCCCGGTTCCAGAGTCCTGGAGTAAAAACCCGCTCCAAGGAATACACTGGAGTGTTGAAACACTGTAAATACTCCAGACCTCCCAGTCTGCTGTAGTTTGGGAAGGAAGTGCATTGTCTTGGCAAATGTTTTCCAGACTACAAATGAAGAGTTATTATTGTACAGAACAAATTTTAAGAGATTTATATTTGATTTACTCCATAATTATTTGTGTTGGGCGAAACAAAAAAGTCTAGGGCTGAATCATGACATATTACATTGTCTAAATGAACACATATATTTAATATAGGAAATTGAAAAGAAAATTTCCAGATAATCTTGAATTTTAGAACATGTACATGTAATATTAAGGTATGTATATACAAAAACAAACTACAGATGAGATAATAGATACACCTGCAGGTAGAAAACTGGTTTCATGTTAACTTTTCTATTTTGTATTCCAACTTCCAGCAAAATTGTAAGATTTCAAGATTTGATAAACGTTCTTTTCTGTTCTATAAATATTAGCAAAATTGGAAAATTTAACGGGCCTTTGATGTTCATTCAAATATAATTCCTGTTTCTTCCGAACACAACTTATGATGACTCACAAAATAATTCCTTGATTTTAAACATGCATTTTAGTTTGAAAAATAGATCACATATAATAATAGTTGAACAAAAGGAAATATGTTGCCACATTCATCTTTAACTTGTATAATTATAAGATTATAAGTAATTGTAAGGAGCCCATAAGTATTTTAAAAACTTAAAAAGAATATGTAAACAAATGATGGTAGGTTCTTGTGATTAGCCTGTTTAGTTTGGAATGCCAAGTCAGTTATCATATACCAGGATCGGCAGAGGTCATCACAATCCTTAGGAATCAGAAAGATCACTCTCTCATGCCTAAAATATGCCCATGCTGATTATCAATGCGTCCTTTTTAACTCATACATATTCTATAGATTTGGGTGATTTCTGATATAAAAACTTTTTGCAGAGAAGGTCCATTGTGGGAGCAACCTAGTTGTCCTTCTCTGCAAGATCTTATTTCAGAAAAATGAGTACTTGGTTACCAGGTACTCACTTTGAACATCCATTGAGAACAAGGACTTCTATCTATAGGAGGCCTACCACATATATAATAGTAAAGATGATATTATGTCATTTAGTATATACATTGTACTGTAATATTAATGGGTTAAAATATTTTAATTTTAATCATTATCTTAAAATAATATTATTGTAATACTTTTGATTTTAAGGATTACAGAATATTTAGGATATTGTAAACATACTTATTTCAGAGCACTAAAATTTTAATGCAATATCAAATTTTAACAGATTGATGCATTGATGAATTGGTGCACCAACAAAATATGCAATATAAAACAATATACAGGAACTCAGTTGGCACATTCATAATTTAAACCACTATTTACCCTGCGAAAAGTGCTAAAATAATATTACTATTACCATATGCTGTATAACAAAAGCTTGACTGTACACCCAACCATGAATTCTAATTGGTCATACGATGAAGTAAGAACACGCGTTTCCTAAGGATTGACACCCCAGACGTTCTGTATTTTCCAGGGCTGCTACGATAAAGTCATAGACTACATGATGCAGCACTCGTTAATACTGGGAGCCGTAGCGTTCGCTGTACCTATATTCCTGGTAGGTATCGGAAACTGTCATAGAGTTTTATAGTGTAGAATGACCGCTTATTATTGATAACGTAATGTTAGTAAACAAGAAAGTCTACTGCACGATTTTGTTGTGTCAGACTAAATATATAAGATTCTGAATACTATGTTATAGTTGTACAAGTTTGTCATGTTTTGCCTTAAAGAAGACATTTTCAATGATTATATGTTGTTTTATTGAGCTTTAAAAAAATACGAAACGACTATTGATGTTAGAAATCATCGATATATCAATGTTTTGTGGAGACAAGTCATCAAGTAAAACAACTACTTTTTAGCTCACCTGGCCCGAAGGGCCAAGTGAGCTTATCCCATGGTGCAGCGTCCGTCGTCCGGCGTCCGTCAACTTTTTCCTTTAAAATGCTACTTGTCCTATGAATGGCTCAGAGGATTTTGACCAAATTTGGTCAGGAGCATCATTGGCTAAAGGGTTCTCAGTTTTGTATAAACGGAGGGTATAACCCCCCTGGGGGCAGAGGGGCGGGGCCAAATAGGGGGAAAATAGGTAAATCTTTAAAAATCTTCTTCTTCTCAACCAATAGAAGGATTTTGACCAAATTTGTCCTAGAGCATCTTTGGACAAAGGAGACTCAAGTTTGTATAAACGGAGGGTGTGGCCTCTTTGGGGGCAGAGGGGCGGGGCCAAATAGGGGAAGTAGAGGATTTTTTCTCTCCTACTATACAAGTGAAGGGATTTAAACCAAATGCAGTCTGAAGCTTGGTCAGGAGCATCATTGGCCAAAGGGTTCTCAGTTTTGTATGAACGGAGGGTATGGTCCCCCTGGGGGCAGAGGGACGGGGCCAAATAGGGGAAAATAGGTAAATCTTTAAAAATCTTCTCCTCAACCAATTGAAGGATTTTGACCAAATTTGTCCTAGAGCATCTTTGGACAAAGGAGACTCAAGTTTGTATAAACGGAGGGTGTGGGCCTTCTGGCGGCATAGGAGCGGGGCCCAATAGGGGAAATAGAGGATTTTTTTTCTCCTACTATACAAGTGAAGGGATTTAAACCAAATGCAGTCTGAAGCATGCTTAGGGAGAAAAGAATCAATTTTGTTTAAACTGAGGTGTGTGGATTCCCCTTCTTTGGGGCAGATTAGTGGGGCCCATTAGGGGAAATAGAGGAAAACATTAAAGATCCTTCTCCTTCTGTACCGTTGAAGGGATTTTAACCTAACCAAACTTGTTTTAGAGAATCTTTGGGCAAAGGGAATTGAATATTTATAAATGGAAGATGCAACTTTGTTACTTGTACTCCTTTGATAAACCTGAATGGTACTCAGCAGGTTTTAAATTGAAAAATAAAATACCAGGTGAGCTATTAAGGCCCCTGGGCCTCTTGTTCTATAATGCAATTGTCATTAAAGTGATCTGATTTAATTATTTTAATGAAATATTGATTATTTTTACAGATTGTTGGTACTATAATAGCATTCTGTTTGTGTGCGAGAGTGAAGAAGGGAGATGAAGATGAAGAGGATATATAAAACTGCTGTAGATGACACCCGTTTTAGTTTGGCTCACTTGCCTTCCGTCCATAGGCACAAATGGCATATCGACATCACGGCAATTTGGACACACACTGATTGGTCCTTTGCTCCAACAATGCGGTCATGTGCCGACAACTTGTCACAATAATGTAGACACAAATTGGCATATTGGTCAAACAATGTGATTATGTGCTTGCAAGTCATCAACAGCAATGTGGACTCAAATTGGCACATTGCTCCAACAAATTGGTCATGTGCTGGCAAGTTGTCCCAACAATGTGTATACAGATAGGCACATTGCTCGGGTCATGACATTCTATGCTGGCAACTTGCTACAGTAATGTAGACAATGGTTACACTGACAATGAGTCGACCGACTTGCCTACTGTCAACCCATCTACCTGTGACAGAAGTTCAGCGGTACTAGACCATTTGTGCACACCACTTTTCCGTTATTACTGCTGAAGCCGGTGTATGTAGTAGTGCTATCATTATATGGGAAAGTGGCACCAGATGTTTAAGCTCTGTACCATATCACTAGGACATTTACATTTCTTTTCTAATGGATTAAGCAAATGCTACCGTAGTAAGACATTCCTCATTGTCACAGAATTAAAGTGGTAGCTTTAGTACTTACCTGTGATTTTGGACCAGCATTATGTTGTTTTGTGTGAAATATAAAAGAGATAATTCATTGCTGACCCAACACACGCTCATATCAATGATTCCAAGGGAGACAAGGCTGGAGACAATCGGTGATATCACAGTTCGTTAATTACCAAGCGTTAGAATATCGGTGATATCACAGCTCGTTAATTACCAAGCGTTAGAATATCGGTGATATCACAGTTCGTTAATTACCAAGCGTTAGAATATCGGTGATATCACAGTTCGTTAATTACCAAGCGTTAGAATGATACTTGAGTTTGTGGACTTGTCTATGGAAAATATTCCATGGAAATGACAATGCAGTATGGATATATGGGGACCTACACTGGGACAGATATATCGGTGAAACTGTTGAGCAATACTGTGGCAGATGTGATACCATTGCAGCTGATACCCTCTTGTTTAGTTATCCGTAACCATTATATTACAAATCTTTGCCTATAAGAAGGCTTACCTTCTTGCATTTTCTGGAGATGCTCATTGAAGATGAGACTGAGGTCGCCTTGTGGACGGGACACTGGATGGACTATAACGTAAAAAAGGGAATATAAACACACATCATTTCTCTAAAGATGTTTGTGAAGCACGATTATCTTTTACCAATTGTTAATAAAAAAGATACCACAAAAATGGTTCCCTAGCAACACATGTGTCACAACCTTAGAAACAAGAACAGTGCCTTGTCACAAAGCGGGATAACACAGTTTGCTGACATGTGAAATTAAATGGCTGTTAACGCTGGGATCACTGAAGACTTCACCACAAAGGATCAACAACAGAATTATATTGCTTTGTTGGAAATATAAACCGTTTACACCAGCTCCTATTGGATTGAACCGAAAGGAAATCCTTCATCAAAAGGATGACGAGTACAGGAACAAGGCTGTACCAGATGGAGTTAACGTCATTAGATGGTTTAGTGAAGGTTTCGGGGAGTACATGTGCTGGAAGAAAACCCCATCGAACGCTGCTATGTCCCTTGTTGTCTAGACAACAAGTAGTCCACATTTGATCTGGTTTCATGGAAAGTTATAATCAAGTTTACCAGAAAGCCCAGTTTGCTTCTAAGTTCATATGCAAAGATATACCGAATATAATTGAATATGACAGGAGTCAGTCAATGAAGTGCATGTGAACGATCGCCAACGTGTAACTTTTTTATTTGGATAAAAACACCAAATAGTGCACGGACCTCTGTCTAATGTCACTTTCATGTTGAGAAGTGATCGAGGTCAAGGACTTATCGGGAAGTTTTTAAGTGCAGTGAACACACCCTATATTTGGATATAGACTTGTGTGTGGATAAAGCAGATTCCTTTGGTCGAACGCAGTGACCACCACGTGTCGTATCATTCCATTTCGTCTTTAAGAGGCTATTCCTTTAATGGTCAGCCAGTTGTGTTACATTCCAGGAAATATATATATAAAGTAATATATATAGTTGCATATATATGTTAATCAGATGTTACTGTCCTGCTCAGGATATTAGCACGTAGATCTCCTTCATTTCTTTATTTTATATGTGTATTGATCATTTTGCAAATCATGCAAGTTATGAAAAAATATATCAGGTGAAAAGAATATTAATGCAAGAAAAAATATTCTTCTTGATTTTGACAATGAACGTGTGAGGAGAAGAATTGTGTTAGTGTTATTGACAGCATTTTTGAGTGCTGTAGAAATATAGCTGGAAATTAAAGTGAACATTTATGTATGAGGTTTCGAATAACACTTCATTTAACTGAACAACCTTAGAAATGTGAATTACCAACTGTGTTTATAAGTTTAGTTGTGCTGATAGCTTTAAATGAACCATATATAATTTCTTTTTATATAACTTGGCAGTTCTTCACCCAAATTAACCCATTTTCGGACGAAAATTTTAAAATGTCGTATGTTGAATCTACACAATGTATGTAATATTTAACAAAATTATAGAAACCAACCAACCTATTTCTTGGCCAACAGTCGGATGTATTAGACAATCCTGGAGAGCGATAGATACATTAGACACGGCAGTAACATAGGGTTCGCTTTCCTTAGTACTGTGATACTGTTGTTATTCAAAATATATTTCATATAAAAACTTAGATATAAAAAACTAAAATCAAGGAAAAAATACGCATACCGCAGGTATTGTTTGTTATAAGAATAAGAAACACCGGCTCATCTCGAACTTTGTTGCAATTTGGGTAACCTCACATTACAAATTAATGAAGTGCTACGTCAAACCAAGTGTGGTAACCTCACATTACAAATTAATGAAGTGCTACGTCAAACAAATTGTGGAGTTCTTTACTCGCTGTTCGCAGTAGCATCTCTAAGTATGCTTCGATCTCTTCGAAGTAGTATTTAGAAAAAGTGACGTTTTTTCATTCCTGGTGTAAAATATTATAAAAATTCTAACTAAGATATATCGTATGCAATATGTTATGAGACACACCTACTTTGTGTCCTATTGTCTTGATCACTAGAGAAAAGAGTGTGTACATGCCTATACAATATGCTGTTTTTGTGTGATTGTGGGCTATTCAAAGGCAGCACAGTACAAATGTGACCTTGCCATACACCGACGGCCATCCCCAAGGTTACTTTGACTACATATCGTTTGCCCTAATATGAAGTACACATGCACTGCTATACTATACTTTGTATTGTCTCTTAACGTCAAAGTAAAATAACTAGAAAATGACTTGCCAATCAAATACATTTGATGAATTGTAACATAACAGGATTTTTAAATTCACCACCAAAATATTGTTCCTTGTATGTCAAAATGTTGAAGCTAACACTTTTTGCTAAACTATTTCATACTGAAAGCTTAAATCTGGTTTATATCTCTTAAATCTGGTTTATATCTTTTTAAATCTGGTTTATATCTTCTTCCAAAATCGAAACCCAGTGATAAACAGTCGTATAGTTTGAAATTGAGCTGCTCAATATTCGTTGTGTTATTTTTTCTGACGCTTTCAGTAAACTGTCGTTAAGCTTATTTTGTACAATGAAGACAACTGAAGTGCATTTGTAACATGATTTATATCATGTACGGTAACATAACTGAAAGGGAAACATCTCAACAAATATACCATCTGTGGTACTAAAGGCCGCCTCTCTTACAGATTAGGAGTTGTACACGGTACGACTGCACTCCTGTCACACCTTGTCAGCATTTCTCATTTCCTTTCATACTTCATGTCTTCTACATTTTGAAAAACAAATGTTTTTGCAGTTTTATATCGAAAAATCCTTGAAATGTTTTTTATCCTTGTGCCTCTCCATGTGTTGATGCAGATCTACTGGCGACCTCAATGGATGCAGATGCTGGGGTTGTGTATAGGTTCTCTATGTACATACAGGCTGTAGTTTTTCATATTCATACCTTAATGTAGAACATCATATATGGAGTGAGAACAATTAAAAAACTGTTTTTTCCAAATATTAAAATAAATATCAGTTTATGTACATATGTAAAATACTTGAAATCATCAACTTTCTTATGTTTCGACGTGTGAGATCAAATGTACGACTGGGAGTAAAAGTTGTATCTGAGATTCCTTATAAGATACCGGTATATCAGTTGTTATATCATTCATGACTCTAGCGCATTATTAAGGGTCACGTGCAAACATTTTCATAAATACTGAAAGAGGTGAATATTACTTTAGAAACATAATAAGCATTTAATTAGTTTTATTATTTCATATGTGATAATTAATTGGTGGGGGTGGTCGAAAATATATCGATACAGATAAAGAATCTGACCTCGCCTCAGGTTACTGTAATAGTAAATTAAAAATCAACACATCTTTGTGACTAAGTCAACGGAGTTCAGACCCGTGGAATAAGTCTATGATAGCAAAACATAAAAGAATATATGCGATTTGTAAACGATTTACAGTATTTTGGCGATACCAGAGAGATATTAAAATATTAACAGATTTTTAACATGACCGCTAAAATCAATGAACGCCTCGTGTCACTCATTTGTCCGTTCTGGGGGGGGG
>NW_018408807.1:344265-378023 GCF_002113885.1 Mizuhopecten yessoensis | reverse complement strand
GGGGGGGACGACACCTACAACAAAGTCGTTGGGTGTTGGAATCCTTTGTATCAGAATTAGCTGCTACTATCTGTGTTATGATTGGAGAACGACTGAGGTTTGTATTGTATGACTTAAGAGGGAAGAGTATGTGTTGTGATAGGTGCATGAGTGATGATATACATGTAGTTAGATGATTGGCTGAAAACAACACATATTACGATGACGATATTCGCTGGTTGGCTAAGGACAACCCTCATGATGAAAAGTAAGGTGATTGGTTACATCCTGAGACAATGGATTACGTTCATTGCGTAGGGCCTGTTAAATTCGCGAATTCTTTCCGCGACAAAACCTGTATGCTGTGTATGCCATCCCTCTCGCGATGTCGTGACTGATATGTTGTTTTGTGTATATGAAGGTATGCGAGATTTACCTGTTGGCGTTTGACAGTGGGTCATTATTCATTACAAAGCTAGTCAAGGATTGGAGTAATTGTTCATTTTGTACATTATTTTCATCCGGAATCATAGTTTGATGATTAACCAGGTGCGAGTGTGAGCATGTAACGGCGGCTGTGAAAGCTGTTTAGAATTTGTACTTTGTTTTAATGGATACCGATTGATTACAGAGTGAACGATCCAACTTCTCAGTTGTTCTTAAGGTACAATGTATATATGCATGTAAAACTGTATATGTACTGTGAAAAACCGGAACATGTCGCCATTTTGAATTGTTAATTTTGTACAGTGGTATGGGAGATTACCCATGACCATATATATATATATATATGAGCTGTTTTTGTACAGTTATATAATGTGGTTTACGATAGATAATAAACGTTTATGGTTCTGTTTCTCACACTGTTATTATATTTATTAAACAATAGATGGTAGTGATTTATTATGTTTGCAATCTATTTCTTTCAGACGGTATCTGTGATTTTACAAACATGTTTTGATTGTTAAAAAATCTAATATATTTTAATTGTTTATGAATGATTGGAAATTATATTGCGAAGCCTCAATATTGTAATGAGATGTGTTATTGACACTCATTTCACCATGGACGAATTACAACACTGGAACTTTTTCATTATATCCAAGGAAAATCAATATTTTGCAATTTTGAAACGAAATTGAAACACCAAGTCATCTGAACATTTGCTATTGTCCTAGAATTGAATAGGTTTTTGATTTATAAATCTATTGTTTCTTTATTTTATCTGATGGTGTTGAAAGATTGGTTTTATTTGGCATTGTTCACTGTAGAGAAACCACTTGATTAACGTAGTTAATGGTTAGGTATGTAGGGCCACCATCAGTGGTGTCCACTGTACGTGTGGGATGGGAGAATTGTGTACCTGGGTGTGACTTGTAACATCTTCTGTGGTACGTACGTGGGAGAAATTGTCGACCTGGTCGCGGAAATATTTGTATTATCTTTTTGGAATCATTTTCATTCATCATGCATTTCTGTAAGTAACAGAAAACACATACTCTTTATACTATCGTTTCATTTATATTTGATCAGATTTTCGATTTAAAAAATAAATATTTTCATAAAAATATTTGATTTGTGTTTGTGATACATTACTACTATTGACGTTGTTGATGCACATTATTTTTATTTGGTATATTGTATGATGTGGTATATTATATAATATTTCCTCTCTTTCGCCCTTTAAATAACAAGTTTCATTTTTATGACGTTTCTGTTTAATGTTCTATACAGCAATCTTACATCTAAATCTGATGAATTTTGCTGTCTTTGCGTTTTTATGACAACGTTTTCTGGTCTTTCCTTCTCATCACGTTTAATTCGTCCCAAATTGAAGAAGTTTTTTCATTTCATAAATGAATATTCTGTACTTAGTACCATACTAGCAAAATAACCGGATGCTGTTTCGTATGTATGATCCTAAGTCATCGCTAGCTGTTTTTATTTTATTTAACAATACAAGTTCTGCATACAAACTTGGATGATGAGTTGATCTTGTCCAAAATGTATTGTCATTATTGACCGTTGAGCTATTTTGGTAATCGATTTCAATAGAGTTGGGTTACTTATTAAATCATTATCAACAACCTTGAAAGTCGGTAATCTTAGAATAATTTATGTAAATGAAAATGCATAACAGGTAAGTCATGTGCTTAAGGTTAGAGGGTTACACTTATTTTTTTGTTGTTCATTTATTATGTTAAAAACTTATCTAGTGCAGTGTAGTGTAAAACAAAGTCTCTATCTATTTAAAACAATACCATTTACACCTGTTTTTATTTAAATTTCCTCTCTCCATGAACAAATTAACTTTTTGTTTACGTCAGAAACAAATATTAAAACATACTTATCCCGATAAAAGATAAAAGTGTTTTTCTCAACACTGAAGAAACACTATTTTCGAAAGACGGGATAGTTTACGGTGTACTGATACGACACAGGGGTCAACACTGGGAAACGCTGTCTGCGATAGTTTACAGTGTACTGATACGACACAGGGGTCAACACTGGAAAACGCTGTCTGAGATAGTTTACAGTGTACTGATACGACACAGGGGTCAACACTGGGAAACGCTGTCTGAGATAGGTTACAGTGTACTGATACGACACAGGGGTCAACACTGGGAAACGCTGTCTGAGATAGGTTACAGTGTACTGATACGACACAGGGGTCAACACTGGGAAACGCTGTCTGAGATAGGTTACAGTGTACTGATACGACACAGGGGTCAACACTGGGAAACGCTGTCTGAGATAGGTTACAGTGTACTGATACGACACAGGGGTCAACACTGGGAAACGCTGTCTGAGATAGGTTACAGTGTACTGATACGACACAGGGGTCAACACTGGGAAACGCTGTCTGAGATAGTTTACAGTGTACTGATACGACACAGGGGTCAACACTGGGAAACGCTGTCTGAGATAGTTTACAGTGTACTGATACGACACAGGGGTCAACACTGGGAAACGCTGTCTGAGATAGTTTACAGTGTACTGATACGACACAGGGGTCAACACTGGGAAACGCTGTCTGAGATAGTTTACAGTGTACTGATACGACACAGGGGTCAACACTGGGAAACGCTGTCTGAGATAGTTTACAGTGTACTGATACGACACAGGGGTCAACACTGGGAAACGCTGTCTGAGATAGTTTACAGTGTACTGATACGACACAGGGGTCAACACTGGGAAACGCTGTCTGAGATAGTTTACAGTGTACTGATACGACACAGGGGTCAACACTGGGAAACGCTGTCTGAGATAGTTTACAGTGTACTGATACGACACAGGGGTCAACACTGGGAAACGCTGTCTGAGATAGTTTACAGTGTACTGATACGACACAGGGGTCAACACTGGGAAACGCTGTCTGAGATAGTTTACAGTGTACTGATACGACACAGGGGTCAACACTGGGAAACGCTGTCTGAGATAGTTTACAGTGTACTGATACGACACAGGGGTCAACACTGGGAAACGCTGTCTGAGATAGCTTACAGTGTACTGATACGACACAGGGGTCAACACTGGGAAACGCTGTCTGAGATAGGTTACAGTGTACTGATACGACACAGTGGTCAACACTGGGAAACGCTGTCTGAGATAGTTTACAGTGTACTGATACGACACAGGGGTCAACACTGGGAAACGCTGTCTGAGATAGTTTACAGTGTACTGATACGACACAGGGGTCAATACTGGGAAACGCTGTCTGAGATAGTTTACAGTGTACTGATACGACACAGGGGTCAATACTGGGAAACGCTGTCTGAGATAGTTTACAGTGTACTGATACGGCGCAGGGGTCAACACGTACTGGGAAACGCTGTCTGAGATAGTTTACAGTGTACTGATACGACACAGGGGTCAACGCTGGGAAACGCTGTCTGAGATAGTTTACAGTGTACTGATACGGCGCAGGGGTCAACACTGGGAAACGCTGTCTGAGATACAAATTAACAACACATGACCACAATGTTAAACTATCCCGAAGACAGACTAGCGACACATCGCAGAAGATTCAATTTTCTGCTGCAGGAAGTATTCACCATCGTTTGATTGTAGAGCTCTATTCATAGACAGAACGATAATTCTGACGAATGCCTTATAGATGATATACCTACACAACTGTTTCCTGTGTCCGGTTTAGTTTAATCAACTACGGTGTCTTGCACGAGAAGTAGAGCGCTTCATGTCACTGTACACTTGGATATAGACAAGCGTGGCCAATACTAATAGACAACTGAAACCGATGAAATTCCGAAACAAAAGGAAAGCGTCATGTACGAATTGAAATCCTACAAACCCCACACAAAATAGCAATTTATAGCAAAATAAGATCTATATAATACGTTTTGCCTTTTTAATTATTTTGTAGACTTGATCATTGTCAATTGTCTGTAAAAGGTTGATGATGTACTTGAGACAACACGCACTGAAGTACCCGGATAAGACACGTCATTCAGCTGCCGCACCACAGTGAAGCCTGTCGGTAATTTCAATCAGATTTAACTGTCGTCTGCTCCGCCATGCCACGAGCACATTCCCGTTATGTTTTGATATATTTTTGATCGCAGGTATTTTTGGAAACCGGCATTTTGTTTAGTATTTCATTTATTCTTACAAAGAAACACAATTTCTTTGCTACATGTGCTATTTCTTGACTCCCCACACCAGTTTTAATCACGGGTCAACATGAAGATGACCATTGAATGAGACTGGTTGGCTTCACCGCTTCCTTTGTAACGCGCAGATGCATCAAATTTCCTCTGTACAGCCATGGACTAGGAGCGGAAATCAATTACCCGGGATTGTCCTAATGGATGTCTGAGACTTTAACCTTTTCAGGTGGCGTGGTTTGAGCCCCTAGAACATGCATCAAGGGCCAATCATTATGGCTGGAGTATAGTCCAACTCATTGATCTTTAACACTTGGTCTGGTTACGGCTAGTTTGATATCTCGGACGCCAATAGAAACATGGATGATTTATTCTGCACTTACCATTCCCTGAAACGGTAGATGACACAACGGGCAGACTGAACTCTTTATTATATACTTACTATTCTTTATAATGACAGAGGACATCAGCGGCATATCGACTCAAAAAAAGCACGCTGGTTCTTTATAACCATATAGTACCTTATAATGACAGACGACACATACGAATTATCGATCTTTCTTATAAACTTACAATTCCTTGTAATGACAGACGACACAAACGAATCATCGATCTTTCTTATAGACTTACAATGCCTTATAATGACAGGAGACACATACGAATTATCGATCTTTCTTATACACTTTCCAATTCCTTATAATGACAGACGACACATACGAATTATCGATCTTTCTTATACACTTACAATTCCTTATAATGACAGACGACACAAACGAATCATCGATCTTTCTTATACACTTACAATGCCTTATAATGACAGGCGACACATACGAATTATCGATCTTTCTTATACACTTACAATTCCTTATAATGACAGACACCATAAACGAATTGTCTCTCTTTCTTATACACTTACAATTCCTTATAATGACAGACGACACATACGAATTATCTATCTTTCTTATACACTTACAATTCCTTATAATGACAGACACCATAAACGAATTGTCTCTCTTTCTTATACACTTACAATTCCTTATAATGACAGGCGACACATACGAATTATCTTTCTTTCTTATACACTTACAATTCCTTATAATGGTAAACGACACATACGAATTATCTATCTATCTTATACACTTACAATTCCTTATAATGACAGGCGACACATACGAATTATCTTTCTTTCTTATACACTTACAATTCCTTATAATGGTAAACGACACATACGAATTATCGATCTTTCTTATACACTTACAATTCCTCATAATGACAGACCACACATACGAATTATCGATCTTTCTTATACACTTACAATTCCTCATAATGACAGACCACACATACGAATTATCGATCTTTCTTATACACTTACAATTCCTTATAATGACAGACGGCACATACGAATTATCGATCTTTCTTATACGCTTACAATTCCTTATAATGACAGACAGCATAAACGAATTATCGATCTTTCTTATACCCTTACAATTTCTTATAATGACACACGACACATACGAATTATCTATCTATCTTATACACTTACAATTCCTTATAATGACAGACGACATACACGAATTATCTATCTTTCTTATACACTTACAATTCCTTATAATGACAGGCGACACATACGAATTATCGATCTTTCTTATACACTTACAATTCCTCATAATGACAGACCACACATACGAATTATCGATCTTTCTTATACACTTACAATTCCTCATAATGACAGACCACACATACGAATTATCGATCTTTCTTATACACTTACAATTCCTCATAATGACAGACCACACATACGAATTATCGATCTTTCTTATACACTTACAATTCCTTATAATGACAGACCACACATACGAATTATCTCTCTTTCTTATACACTTACAATTCCTTATAATGACAGACGACAAATACGAATTATCTCTCTTTCTTATACACTTACAATTCCTTATTATGACAGACGACATAAACGAATTATCGATCTTTCTTATACACTTACAATTCCTTATAATGACAGACAACATAAACGAATTGTCTCTCTTTCTTATACACTTACAATTCCTTATAATGACAGACAACATAAACGAATTATCTCGCTTTCTTATACGATTACAATTCCTTATAATGACAGACAGCATAAACGAATTTTCGATCTTTCTTATACGCTTACAATTCCTTATAATGAAAGACGACACATACGAATTATCTTTCTTTCTTATACACTTACAATTCCTTATAATGACAGACCACACATACGAATTATCGATCTTTCTTATACACTTACAATTCCTCATAATGACAGACCACACATACGAATTATCGATCTTTCTTATACACTTACAATTCCTTATAATGACAGGCGACACATACGAATTATCTTTATTTCTTATACACTTACAATTCCTTATAATGGTAAACTACACATACGAATTATCTATCTATCTTATACACTTACAATTCCTTATAATGACAGACCACACATACGAATTATCTCTCTTTCTTATACACTTACAATTCCTTATAATGACAGGCGACACATACGAATTATCTTTCTTCCTTATACACTTACAATTCCTTATAATGGTAAACGACACATACGAATTATCTATCTATCTTATACACTTACAATTCCTTATAATGACAGGCGACACATACGAATTATCTTTATTTCTTATACACTTACAATTCCTTATAATGGTAAACGACACAAACGAATTATCGATCTTTCTTATACACTTACAATTCCTCATAATGACAGACCACACATACGAATTATCGATCTTTCTTATACACTTACAATTCCTTATAATGACAGACCACACATACGAATTATCTCTCTTTCTTATACACTTACAATTCCTTATTATGACAGACGACATAAACGAATTATCGATCTTTCTTATACACTTACAATTCCTCATAATGACAGACCACACATACGAATTATCGATCTTTCTTATACACTTACAATTCCTCATAATGACAGACCACACATACGAATTATCGATCTTTCTTATACACTTACAATTCCTTATAATGACAGACAGCATAAACGAATTATCTATCTGTCTTATACGCTTGCAATTCCTTATAATGACAGACCACACATACGAATTATCGATCTTTCTTATACACTTACAATTCCTTATAATGACAGACGACACATGAAATACAAGACCTTTTGTTATACACTTACAGATGTACAATTTATTATAATGACAAACGAAAAAAGAAATATAACACCTTTTGGTATACATTTACAATTCCTTATAATGGCAAGCGACAAATGAAATACAAGACCATTTTTTAATCATTTACAATTTCATATATTGGTAAACGACAGTGAAATGCCGGACCTTTCTTTTACACTCACCTTACAATTCATTATAGCGGCAGACAACACGATGGCGAGATCCAATTCGGTTAATTTTATACGCCGTAAGGTTAAATAGCCAAATGATGTAGTAAACTGTTACATCGTCTGGATTTCTTATCCGACTGGTGGACTCTCTATTCCGACTGGTGGACTCTCTGTTCCGACAGGTGGACTCTCTGTTCCGACTGTTGGACTCTCTGTTCCGACTGGTGGACCCTGTGTTCCGACTGATGCACTCTCTGTTCCGACTGGTGGACTCTCTGTTCCGACTGTTGGACTCTCGGTTCC
The DNA here is from genome assembly GCF_002113885.1 of Mizuhopecten yessoensis. Taxonomy (NCBI): domain Eukaryota; kingdom Metazoa; phylum Mollusca; class Bivalvia; order Pectinida; family Pectinidae; genus Mizuhopecten; species Mizuhopecten yessoensis. Next base: position 369,755 of record NW_018408807.1, on the reverse strand, counting down.
GACTGTTGGACTCTCAGTTCCGACTGGTGGACCCTATGTTCCGACTGTTGGACTCTCTGTTCCGACTGGTGGACCCTCTGTTCCGACTGGTGAACCCTCTGTTCCGACTGTTGGACTCTCTGTTCCGACTGGTGGACTCTCTGTTCCGACTGTTGGACTCTCTGTTCCGACTGTTTGACTCTCTGTTCCTACTGGTGGACTCTCTGTTCCGACTGGTGGACTCTCTGTTCCGACTGTTGCACTCTCTGTTCCGACTGGTGGACTCTCTGTTCCGACTGTTGGACTCTCGGTTCCGACTGTTGGACTCTCGGTTCCGACTGGTGGACCCTCTGTTCCGACTGGTGGATCCTCTGTTCCGACTGTTGGACTCTCTGTTCCGACTGGTGGACCCTCTGTTCCGACTGGTGAACCCTCTGTTCCGACTGTTGGACTCTCTTTTCCGACTGGTGGACTCTCTGTTCCGACTGTTGGACTCTCTGTTCCGACTGGTGGACTTTCTGTTTCGACTGGTGGACCCTCTGTTCCGACTGGTGGACTCTCTGTTCCGACTGTTGGACTCTCTGTCCCGACTGGTGGACTCTCTGTTCCTACTGGTGGACTCTCTGTTCCGACTGGTGGACCCTCTGTTCCGACTGGTGGACTCTCTGTTCCGACTGTTGAACTCTCTGTTCCGACTGGTGGACCCTCTGTTCCGACTGTAGGACTCTCGGTTCCGACTGGTGGACCCTCTGTTCCGACTGGTGGACGCTCTGTTCCGACTGGTGGACTCTCTGTTCCGCCTGGTGGACCCTCTGTTCCGGCTGATGGACTCTCTGTTCCGACTGGTGGACCCTCTGTTCCGACTGTAGGCCTCTCGGTTCCGACTGGTGGACCCTCTGTTCCGACTGTAGGCCTCTCGGTTCCGACTGGTGGACCCTCTGTTCCGACTGGTGGACCCTCTGTTCCGACTGGTGAACCCTCTGTTCCGACTGTTGGACTCTCTGTTCCGACTGTTGGACTCTCTGTTCCGACTGTTGGACTCTCTGTTCCGACTGGTGGACTCTCTGTTCCGACTGGTGGACTCTCTGTTCCAACTGGTGGATCCTCTTTTCCGACTTGTGGACTCTCTGTTCCGACTTGTGGACCCTCTGTTCCGACTGGTGGACTCTCTGTTCCGACTTGTGGCCCCTCTGTTCCGACTGGTGACCCCTCTGTTCCGACTGTTGGACTCTCGGTTCCGCCTGGTGGACTCTTTGTTCCGACTGTTGTACTCTCTGTTCCGACTGGTGCACTCTCTGTTCCGACTTGTGGCCCCTCTGTTCCGACTCGTGGACTCTCTGTTCCGCCTGGTGGACCCTCTGTTCCGACTGTTGGACTCTCGGTTCCGCCTGGTGGACTCTTTGTTCCGACTGGTGGACTCGCTGTCCCGACTGGTGGACTTTCTGTTCCGACTGGTGGGCTCTCTGTTCCGACTGGTGGTCTCTCTGTTCCGACTGGTGCACTCTCTGTTCCGACTGTTGCACTCTCGGTTCCGACTGGTACTGTTGGACTCTCTGTTCGGACTGGTGGACGCTCTGTTGCGACTGGTTGACTCTCTGTGCCGACTGATGGACCCTCGGTTCCGCCTGGTGGACTCTTTGTTCCGACTGTTGTACTCTCTGTTCCGACTTGTGGACTCTCTGTTCCGACTGGTGGACGCTCTGTTCCGACTGGTTGACTCTCTGTTCCGACTGATGGACCCTCGGTTCCGACTGGTGGACTCTCTGTTCCGACTGTTGGACTCTCGGTTCCGACTGGTGGACTCTCTGTTCCGACTGGTGGACCCTCTATTCCGACTGTTGGACTGTCTGTTCCGACTGGTTGACTCTCTGTTCCGACTGGTGGACTCTCTGTCCCGACTGGTGGACTCTGACACAATGCCCTCTCTAGTCCGAACAAACTATGCCCTCTCTAGTCATCCAATTTCAGTTTTGAATATAACGACAATATCTTTTAAAATAAAAAATATTAACTACTGTCCTAAATTTGAAATAAAGATGATGGTGATCTGTTACGTTTACACACTTTTGGTATGATACAATGTTTCACGAACGTTTAACGCGTGCTTTAATAATTTAACACTTTCTGGAAAATTCAGCACGTGACTTAAATGACAAGGGCCATTCCCCCTTTCTGATTTCCATTTAGATCACAGGACTTATGTTTAACAATGACAATAAACGGACAAGTTACTTGGTACAACCTGCTGGTTAATGTAAAAATTATAGTGAATTAATCATTTAATGAAGTAAACGTTTGCTAGATACCTGAACGAACCCTGCAGCAACTTTGTTAGATCAATTAAGAACCACTCCAACCAATTCTTCTTGTCTTCGTTTACTTCCATACGGTCATATGGTTGACCTCAGTATTTACCAAAGGCCAAGCTAGCGAGTATCACCATCCGTCAACTGGGAATGGGTGTGGCGAGAACATTCTAATGCTAGGGTGGATAAATTGTTAATCTAAAAAAAAAAATCTGTTCCTGCTGACAAAGGATTTTACAGCATAATTGTAAGCACTCCTATATTTTTCGAAATATGTGCTAATTCTTACCATTTTAGAGTTTCTAGAGCCATTTTCGTCAAAACCTCAAAACGAGAATTTCGAATTTTCACTCGTCTTCCTAGCAGAAATTTCTTCTCTTAAAACTTTTCTCCAAATTGCATATATAATTTCTTACGCTTAAATTACATCACATCTAATATAGTTGGTAAGTCGGTGATTTTTTTCCGAATCTTATGAACGAGGACTGATTTTAAAATAATCAAATCTTCAATATACTGATTCCAGTTATTAATCCATGGAGGAGGATGTTGGCCGCATGTTCACTGTTTTACTGGTCGATTTTTTTGTTTAATTTGCAAGAAGAAAATAATACAGATACTCAGGAACATTTCCAGTGGATTTTTAATTTACTTTTTTCAAAAATGAATGTGTGCAAAGAAGGTATATGTCAGCTTTAAGACAGCTGATTTTCACAGGGTCAGTCCTATTTATTATTTTTTAATTGCAATTTCTCTCACTAATTGTATCTATGGAAGTTCAAAACTTCTTTGACATTGAAAGAATAGCATTAATCTTGATGTATATATGTATGGTGTTTCCATAATGCCTGTTGTTGGCATATTGTCTGTCGACTTCTGAATTCTGATGGTATAGTTATTGACGCTGGTATTTGTTTTTGTTTTACTTCTGCGCGCTGATTTGTATTGCTGTTATTTTATCATATTTAGCAAAACTATCGTGATGTTTTAATATATCTGTTCAAATTTAATTATACGAACATCATCTAATTCGTATAACACTCCAATCATCACTGTTTCAGGAGGAAATTAATTCAACGCACTAGCTCAGAGAAAAACGGAAGAATACTACAACATCAACACACAAGGCTAAAACACAAGCCCACAATCCACCACAGACTCAACACTAACTTTACCATAGCATCAACATAAATGGACGTTCAATAGTAAGGCATCAACATACGAAACCAAAGAATATCACAACGGCAACCAAAAATGAAAAGAAATTCCACAAGATCAGATTTGACAAGGCCCGCTAAGGCTACACCACTTGTGGTAGCTGGTATGTATCTTTCTGGCTCATCCAGAATGTATGATGAACAACACTATAACCATGTCAGAAAACAGTATAACAATAAAACGTTAATGTTGGGGTAAATATATTACCGCTACAGTCATTCAACACTGATTGTGACACAATCATATTAGACAATAAAACGATGTATTATCTACACTATAATGTTCGGACATTTTTTAAAACCATTTTGCTTTCTAGTTTTTTGTATTATAAATCCGACAGACGGACCTCGTGATCCTGGCACCTAATTGTCTTATGTGCCACGTTGTGACATTAACCAGAGACCAACTTGTCTGAAGTCGGGATACAAAGAAGACCCTCAGAGGCCCATAAACCGGAGACAAATCACCAGGAAGCCAAACCTTCTCCAGAGAAATGTAATCATGAAAACAACAAAAAGCGTTAACCAACATAAGGATATTGATCCGGAAAGTGAGGCCGTCACCACTTCTCCCCCAGTCCAGCCCCTGTCGGCAAAGATTGCATTAACATCATCCCGGATCACCTTTTTAAAGGATATATGATTGAAGCTGATCTATTTGCTCAAATCATAAGGAGATGGCATTATTGATTTTTCATGGCAAACGTAAGAGTTGGATCCAACAGAAAGGCGGCGTCCATGGTATTTACCAGGAAGTGTGGTGGGCCTTGTGTACTTGAGTAGGCACCTGCCAAACAGGGTCAGAGCTAGTCAAGGATCTACAAATTGGGTTTGTCATCATGACGTGCTGCATACATATATGGAACTGTTCATTTTGGTACGACTTGCAACTCAATCCTTCATTTCATTTACAACATTGGTATACGGTATCTGGTTTAATTGTTGCGGCCTAAGCGAAAACTGGACACTGTGAAGTTTCTATGTCTTAATTGCTTGACCCTGTATGGTTAAGGATATAACAGGGGGGTGACAGTTTGGGTATATCATGTAGGATAGAATGTGTTTGTGTATGATGAAATGCATGAGCTGATCTCTGTTTCTGCGTGAGGAGGGGACATGTGCTATGTTGGTATTTCAGAATGGGGGTTGGGGGTGGTAGGGTGTGTGTGTGATATGTGTATGTGTGGGTGTTGGGGAGGGGACATCTGCTATGTTGGTATTTCAGAATGGGGGTTGGGGGTGGTAGGGTGTGTGTGTGATTTGTGTATGTGTGGGTGTTGGGGAGGGGCATTTGATATGTCGGTTATTCAGTATGGGGGAGTGGGATGTTGATTGTTGGTGATGAATGGGTGTTGGGAAGGGGGCATGTGCTGTGAGGGTGTGTGGTGTTGGGTATGGGGTATGTGATGTGTTAGTGTGTTGGTGTTGGGAAGGGGGTAGGTGATGTGTCAGTTTGTTGGTCTTTGGGAGGGGGCATGTTATGTGTCAGTGTGTTGGTGTGAGCTTATTTTGTGGGTGTGTAATAAAGAACTATGTCTGGGAGAAAGGGAATCATCATTGACAACCATCACTATGAAATAACTGACACGTTTTACACCACAGCTCTTTGTTTTTTCGCGTGTTAGAGTCAGGAACAAAAGCATCAGATGAACAACGCAACGGGAGTAACTGACGAGTGTTTCGTAATTTGTGTAAAGCATTTCGTGTTTTATGGGTGCACAGTTTGAATGTATCGGCATCTGTGACAATAAAACCAAAAGCGCGTGATATGTCACGTCAACATGTTCATTTTAATAGACTCTTTTATTTGTGTGTATCGAGAACACAGATATTCAACTCAAGGGGGTTATATATTGGAGCAGGAACTGAGGTACCACTATGGGTTAAACTTTAATGAATAAACATGAAACTAAGAGTAGTAAAATCACATATCCTTGATAGTACATTTTCTGTCCTTTTGACGTCACAATAATGAGCATGGCAATAAACACCAAAAATATACTGACGAGTCAACAGAACCATAACTCGAAATTGATAATACGAGGGCAAAATATGAACACAGAAAAATATTTACATATAGACCCTTGAAAAAAATTACATAGAAAAATAAGACCAGGTGTTCCAGAAGGTTAAACGTCTTCTGCTTCACCGACGACTCTCCGCCATGTAAATCTTATTCCACCCATATAATGGCACGCCCCCACACTGAGAACTCGGATAGCGACAGTAAGACCACAAGGCTCACTATTGAGCATAATACATACCACACAAAACAACAACACATATTTCCTTGCGAAACCATGGTGGCGACCATAAAATTTGCCAAACCAAGTCCTAAATTCAACGTGACTTCTTTGAAGCGTTGGGTTGTTGACGTTCCTCTCACAATATTGACGTAAAATGTTAGTGACGTCAACAAATAAAATCCTCCTAAAAGGAATCTCATGACTACATTTTTAGTGATTTATCTTCTGAAAAGATTTAAATGGCATTAGAATTATTTAATTCAACAAAACAATTTCATTAATGCTGCATTAACTCTTTAATTATTAGTTGAAAAATGTCGAAAAAGCAAAACTGTAATTGTCAATTATGTTATCTGAATAATCAGTTTCATTTCACTGATTTGGTCAATACCAATTGCATAACAGAACATGATTTATACTGCTCAGCTGTACATAAATTACAAGTGAGCAGGGAGTATGTAATAATGTATCAACGCCCAATAGACATCAAATTAACTATTGCCAGTTTGTTTGAATGTTTGGTTTGTCTATTGATTTGGGTAAGGATATTAATCATGACTCAACGTAACACTATTACTTTGATCCTAAAAACAATATCCAATCATTTTAACCGTTCTGACATCATAAATTTATATAACATATATATTTATATACATAGATATTTCTAATTTATTCCTTAATTTGAAATAAAAAGAAATATCTTGCATGCATAATAGTCAATATAGTTGTTTTTGTTTAAACTACAAACTCTTCTAGCACTTCTCATTTCCCCACATTGATCAATCAAGGAGAACTCTTGTCGGGAATAACAATAATCAAATGATTGCGACATGCTGATAAAGGGCGCGAGTTGATGGTTAATTCATTAGAAAATGGTCAGCCGAAGCAATATTTAACGATTTGTTGTGTTATTCAAATAAATAGTTTGTGCTTCCTGGCGAATACCTGTTATATTTCAACTAGAGGGAAAACATACTTTCCGATGAATATCCAGTGCATGATGCATGTTTTCTGAAAGAATAGAACAGACATCCACCAGCAAAGGACAGTTGTATCCAAAGTGATGAGTGTGATGTCATAACGATGACGTCACCAATGAGATGACGACGTTTAGTGTTACTCTTCACCCTGACGATCTGTTTTGCTCTTCCCCTTACAGTGTCGGTTATTGAGTGGTCTGTTCTCCAAACCAGTGGCGATCTGATATATACATATACAACTGATGTAGCGAAAACACTGATGTGATGGGATTCTTGAGATATATAAAGATGCATCTCAAGATGTTCTCAGAATAAAGGAAATGTTTGTAGACAATAAAGCACAAACAATCGTTCACCTGCAAGACTGAAAAAAAGTTTTTTTTTTATTTAGCAAAAACGGTTTTAAGGAAAATCTCACAGTGAACAGTCTTTGAAGACAAACCAACAGCGTTCTGTTATACTTTATTCTAGTACGAACGTTTTGTTTAACTAAAGGGCACATTAATAGGAAAATGATGTTACGACGGTGAAATTATTAACATGTAAAGGAAACTTAATCAATGTTATAGAAATAGTCTCAAACTCGTCTGACCAGGCGACTTTCTGAGTGCAAAATCGGAATGTCCTCGGCTGATGCTGTATCGATGGAAGGTTTAGAAAGCACAAACCTCTTATCAAAACACAATCATCAAACATCGCGTCGATCGTGAATCGTTCATGCACACGTAATTTACACATATTTTCGATTAAAGGATCAATGCTGGTGATGTTTAGTCCATTCGTTCGACCAGTGCACGCTAACGTTGTATTCAATCGGTATAACAGGGCTTTCACATGACCTTTGTGAGGGAGGACTATTAGTCATTAGTGATACACTGTAATAAATCGTGTTACGCATATAGAACTTAGTTAATACATCTGTCGTGCAATACAATAAGATGTATTCGATATATGGCCTGAACTGTCGTATATGTTACAGGTTGTTAACGCTATTTTCTATCTAATTAATTGCTATATATAGCACCGTCGTATGTTAATTGATATAATTAAACATATCCATTACTTTTTAAGCACAGCACAAGTTTTGACATCATTATGAAGGGATTTAATTGATTTATGTGATTACTTTTTCTTAATTGGAACGGTGGCAGGAATATTTTGTTACGAATACGTGGGTGGTTAGGTGTTAAAAATAGCGATGTTTTGTTCAGGATATAATGTCCAGGTAATTTTTTAATATACCATACATACATAGGGGGAAATGTGGGGTCCGTGAAAGAATTGGATGGTATCTTCTGTGTTTCCTTTAGGGGAACACCTTCAAAACCTTTGACTGTTGTACATGGTGCAACACTTATGCCATCTGTAAATATTTGTATTGCTATATACTCTTTTCCGTTGGCTAGTGCCTCACCAGAGTCATCATCGAGTGGCAACCTGTGGACACCGTGATCATGTGACCGTAGCCGTTTTAAAGACGTAAAACCTTTTGTGAAATGCAACAATCATAGTCCACATAAAAGCATGACGTTACACAGCAGTTTGTTGCCATTTCCGCTTTCGATTATTAGCCAATGAAACGTTCAAGCGGATAATTAAGATGTATGAGATTATGATACGTTAGGACCATTTTAGAAACAGGCATAGTTTGCCCTTATATCAATATCTAAGATAAAATGCGTACAACTTGCATGCTATAGCGCATAAATTATAGCTCCTCAGTTCATCATGTACAAATAGGTTATTTTCCCATTACGACAAGTCATATTTAGTCCAAAGTATCTTAATAACGGGGGAAATGAATCGCGGTCGAATTCAGAAAACGAAGGTTCTGTTAATTCCGGGACGAGACAGCGAAATCGTATAATGCCTCTATCAGAAGGTAATAATAAATTTAGTACATTGTATTACTTATTTCAAAAGTGGAGAAACCGTGCAACAATGTTGGTAAGAAGAGCCAAAACTGAATTCTATAAAAATGTCCTTGAAACATATAAAAAAAGGAACCCAATAAGTATTGGAAATATTTTTAAAAACTATCAACTTGTTCTTAACAAAACTTATCTTTGTTGGGTGACGAACAAACAGAAGAACCAATGGAAATAGCAATAATTTCAAGAACCCTTTTTACCAATGTTAATAAAGAGTATATCTTTGAAACAGGACCAGACAGTCCAACTAGCTCTCTTAGTGAAATTCAAATGTTTGTCTCTCCAACACTCCCTGCTAACACAGTCTATGATATTCCAGAAATACCATACACTTTTTGTTCATAAATTCCTGAAAAATCTTGATTGCACCAAGGCTATTGGCCTTGATGGAATTTCTGCCAAATATCATCGACTATCAGCAGATGTGGTATCAGAATCAATTACTAGGTAATATGTATATCACATACCTAACCAGTTCAAACTTGCAAAGTGAATCCTATTTTCAAAAGATGAGAAAACTTCCGTCAGTCATTATCCACCCATATCTATTCCTCTAGTATTATCTAAACTTCTTGAAAAACATGTACAGTCTTCAATTTACCAGTTCTTAAACACTTGTCATTTGCTCATTGAAAACCAGTCAGGATTTAGAAATTTACACACTTGTCAGACAGCTCTAACTGCACTAACAAATATATGGTGTGATGAACTGGACAACGGAAACCTTATTGGTGTGATGTATATTGATTTTCGTAAAGCTTTTGACCTCGTGGACCATAAAATTCTACTGCAAAAATGAAAATGTATGGATGTTCCGAAGGTGCTATCAAATGTGTGTCTTCTCATGCTTCACATTATGTAGGTTTGAGTTATCAGCTATATAGTAAGACCTTTTGTAAGCCTGTGTTTCTTCTGCTTACTTCTTATTAACGTGACTTTGGTTTTCTCGGTATTGATAACCATTTTATCATAGCACACTAGTTTTGCACTTATACAAAATCGTTCCGTAGGTATGATTCAATGACATTTATGTTTGTGTGTGCTCCGCATGGTAGTATCATCTGCATACATATACAACTGACAATGTTTAGAGCAAAGTGGCAAATCATTGACATAAATTAAAAACATCAAAGGCCCAATTATTGAACCCTGAGGGTCACTGGTTGTTATTTCGCAAAAAAATACTTAGTGAATTTTAAAAGACATCTTTTGAAATCCATTTACACCCTAACTTGGGATAAACATTTACAAGATGTGCTTAACAAAATCAGTTTTAAAATTTATCAACCAAGTGCATTAAGAACTTCTTTCCAGTGTCAGCCAGAATCACATAGTACATTCACAATTGCTTTATTCTACCATACATTGATTTTTGTTCAAACATTTGGGGACATTGCTCTAAACAATTAGTAAGTAAACCCTTCGAATCATCTTAGATGTGAATTATAGTGTTCCCAGTGCACAATTATTTGTCAAACTAAAATGGTTGCTTTTCATCCAAATAGTAGAATATAATGAATGTGTTTTAATGTTTAAAGTGATGGACAAATTGTGTCCAAACTGTCTGAATTGCAACACTCTTGTAAGCAGTGTTCACTCGTTTCAAACCAGATCAGCTACATCAGACAGATATATGTTGTACCAAAACACAGAACGGACAAAATTAAAAATTCTTTACGATACAATGGTCCCACCCTTTGGAACAGCCTAACAGCATCTGTCACTGACAGTCGGACACTGCCTACTTTAACAACATATACGATTATATAATAGCATATAATCGGTCAATTGTTACAGTTTGCCATATTGGTATACTAGACACAATATGTGTCTCTTAATTTCTAAAATGCAACATGAAAATTTATGCTTTGCATGACATTTATTCAACTGTCCAAACCTGTGATACTATAATCTTACCTGTGATATCCTACTATCTTAACCAAATGTATTTTATGTGTGCATGTATGCTATGTATCTTTTTTCTGACTCGTGCAGTAAATATTATATATTTTATGTCGACCACACATGAGATGAGTCCTTGACTCAATGTGTTATCGAATTTAAAAAAAAAGTCTTTTATTATTATTATCATTTATTGTTTATTTCTTCCAAAAGAGATGCCATATTTCGTTTGATTGACGAGAGCGCCTCGAGTGATGGCTAGGAGTAGCAAAATGTACCAGGTGTAATCACCTGCGTTTATATAAAGTCCTCCGCCAAGGATGTAATCACCTGAGTTTATATATAGTCCGCCGCCAAGGGTGTAATCAACTGAGTTTATGTATAGTCCGCCGCCAAGGGTGTAATCACATGAGTTTATATATAGTCCGCCGCCAAGGGTGTAATCACCTGAGTTTATGTAAAGTCCGCCGCCAAGGGTGTAATCACCTGAGTTTAGGTATAGTCCCCCGCCGAGGGTGTAATCACCTGAGTTTATGTATAGTCCGCCGCCAAGGGTGTAACCACCTGAGTTTATATATAGTCCGCCGCCAAGGGTGTAATCACCTGAGTTTATGTAAAGTCCGCCGCCAAGGGTGTAATCACCTGAGTTTAGGTATAGTCCCCCGCCGAGGGTGTAATCACCTGAGTTTATGTATAGTCCGCCGCCAAGGGTGTAACCACCTGAGTTTATATATAGTCCGCCGCCAAGGGTGTAATCACCTGAGTTTAGGTATAGTCACCCGCCGAGGGTGTAATCACCTGAGTTTATGTATAGTCCGCCGCCAAGGGTGTAACCACCTGAGTTTATATATAGTCCGCCGCCAAGGGTGTAATCACCTGAGTTTAGGTATAGTCACCCGCCGAGGGTGTAATCACCTGAGTTTATGTATAGTCCGCCGCCAAGGGTGTAACCACCTGAGTTTATATATAGTCCGCCGCCAAGGGTGTAATCACCTGAGTTTAGGTATAGTCCCCCGCCGAGGGTGTAATCACCTGAGTTTATGTATAGTCCGCCGCCAAGGGTGTAACCACCTGAGTTTATATATAGTCCGCCGCCAAGGGTGTAATCACCTGAGTTTAGGTATAGTCACCCGCCGAGGGTGTAATCACCTGAGTTATGTATAGTCCGCCGCCAAGGGTGTAATCACCTGAGTTTATGTATAGTCCGCCGCCGAGGGTGTAATCACCTGAGTTATGTATAGTCCGCCGCCAAGGGTGTAATCACCTGAGTTATGTATAGTCCGCCGCGAAGGATGTAATCACCTGAGTTATGTATAGTCCGCCGCCGAGGGTGTTATCACCTGAGTGTATATATAGTCCGCCGCCAAGGGTGTAAGCATCTGAGTTTATATATAGTCCGCCGCCAAGGGTTTAATCACCTGAGTTTATGTATAGTCCACCGCCAAGGGTGTAATCATCTGAGTTTATGTATAGTCCGCCGCCAAGGATGTTATCACCTGAGTATATGTATAGTCCGCCGCCGAGGGTTTAATCACCTGAGTGTATATATAGTCCGCCGCCAAGGGTGTAAGCATCTGAGTTTATATATAGTCCGCCGCCAAGGGTGTAATCACCTGAGTTATGTTTAATCCGCCGCCGAGGGTGTAAGCATCTGAGTATATGTATAGTCCGCCGCCAAGGGTGTAATCACTTGAGTTTATGTATAGTCCGCCGCCAAGGGTTTAATCACCTGAGTTTATGTATAGTCCGCCGCCGAGGGTGTAAGCATCTGAGTTTATGTATAGTCCGCCGCCAAGGATGTTATCACCTGAGTATATGTATAGTCCGCCGCCAAGGATGTAATCACCTAAGTATATGTATAGTCCGCCGCCAAGGGTGTAATCCCCTGAGTTTATATATAGTCCGCCGCCAAGGGTTTAATCACCTGAGTTTATGTATAGTCCGCCGCCAAGGGTGTAATCATCTGAGTTTATGTATAGTCCGCCGCCAAGGATGTAATCACCTAGGTATATGTATAGTCCGCCGCCAAGGGTGTAATCACCTGAGTTATGTCTAGTCCGCCGCCGAGGGTGTAAGCATCTGAGTATATTTATAGTCCGCCGCCAAGGGTGTAATCACCTGAGTTCATGTATAGTCCGCCGCCAAGGGTGTAATCACCTGAGTTTATATATAGTCCGCCGCCAAGGGTGTAATCACCTGAGTTATGTTTAGTCCGCCGCCGAGGGTGTAAGCATCTGAGTATATGTATAGTCCGCCGCCAAGGGTGTACTCACCTGAGTTATGTTTAGTCCGCCGCCAAGGATGTAATCACCTGAGTTTATGTATAGTCCGCCGCCGAGGGTGTAAGCATCTGAGTATATGTATAGTCCGCCGCCAAGGGTGTTATCACCTGAGTTTATGTATAGTCCGCCGCCAAGGGTGTAATCACCTGAGTTTATGTATAGTCCGCCGCGAAGGATGTAATCACCTGAGTTATGTATAATTACCGTTTGTGTTTCACTGTTTGAACGTGTTATTTATCTGTTCAAGAAACAATGTTTTTAAAAATAGAATATTCCTTCAATCACGGGAATAAGACCCCGGATGAAGTAATCACTCCCTGGACGACTGTTCCACTTCATTTTGACTCTAACATGTCACCTCCTCTAAGCGTTGTCTTTGATCACATAACGTATCAGACCTGAGAGTTTGAGAAACGCAAATAAACAAACGAAACAAGTTTTCTCTATCAGAGCAGGAACGGACAGGCTGGCTATCAACATCAAAGACACATGCATAGCAATCTTCTGTGCTGTCTCGCTTTTACAACGCTCTTTCTCAATTACCTTGGTTCTTTCATCTTAAAATCTCATTTTATCGACCTATTGCTTTTTTATTTCAAACCTACAACCAGCTACTAATCAGAAAGCAGACAGGTGTACAACCTGCCGTCAGCTCTGTTTTGATCTCATTAAATTGAAAGAAACAGGAAATTTATTTCATACAAAACCATTTCAAACGAATTCCTTGTTAATCGATTATAATGAAACGAGTTTCAGCGAGATTCATAAAATTAAAATATATTGGGAACGAGTTTGTGATTATTTTTAACAAAAACATTAAAAATGGCCCATTTCGTGATTATTACGCTCAGACATAAAAATAAGATTTTTGGAAGAAAAGTAAGTATTGCGAGAATTCCGTAGTCCTCCATTATCTGAAGCGCACTGCTCCTATCCCCAATCCGAGATTTTCAATCCGACATTGAGTATGAACCATTTATCATTCCTAGCATATTCTCTCGTCTTCGACAGTTGACCTGGATCTTGACATTTTAACACCCGAACTATTCTTCATTCAGACGCCATTTTTCATTCACCCGCCCGGTCCAGGAGCCCTGTCGTTTCCCGAGGCAGCTTTACCACAAAGCATGTAACTGTAAGCTTCTTAATTTTGAAGTGATTCGATTCGAGGTGACACTTTCAAATCAATATTCATTTAGGGTTTCACGGGCACCGCGGGGTCTTGGAATCCACAAAGCAGGTAACGGACGTGCGCTCTGTATGGATCGCTCGTCTGAATTCCAAACCGAGGTTCTCTATGGCATGGCGACTCTATAGCCCTATCGCTAAGTAATGGGCCACGTGCTGGTCACGTGAACTGATTTAAACTACATCTCCATTAAAGTTCTTTTTCTGTACCTTAAGCACCAACGTTTACTTTCTAATCGCTGTTTTACTTAAGAGCTATTATTACGAATTTACAAACTTCTGGTCAGAATGGGCGGAATACCTTAAACTGAACTAAGTCGGGACTTTTATTCTTCTCTTGCGAGACATTTGTACACAGTGTATTAGGAATTAAATGGTAGTAAAACCAGAATTCACATTTAAGTCTATATAATTACTAGTATACGATACAATATCAATACACAGACCAGGTTCGAAGACCAATAAAGGGTCATTTTAAAACCACTCGGTTTAGCTTCAGTCCCTGATTTATTCCCTACGTCCTAGATCGCTAGTGACCGACATTTCCCCCTGGAGTTGACAGGAGACAACATGTCGGTGCCACATGCATTGTAGTCTACCCTTCCAGAACATATGGTCGAGCATCTAGGCCTTTGTTTAATGCCTGGTTAGCTTGAAGAGTTGTTAACATACGTTTTAAAATGTAATTTTGAGAAAATAATTGAACACTAATAACTTAAGTTTCACATTTCATCTTTTGTTTTTGGAAATGTAATTACTTTCTATTTTTGTGTAAGCATTAAACATGTCGTTAAGCTAATCAATCTCTGTATGAATGGGTCTTGGTTTTAGCCCAGATTTTGTCCTTAATTGTTGCTTTTATAATATGTCTGTCATACCATCAAGCTTCTATATAGCATTATAACACCACCACAGACATAAGGTGACGTTACAGGCAACCAATACGATGACGTCGAAATTCTTATCACAAGTAAGGGGGTTTAGTGCTTTAAGTGGAGTTCTGAAGCAATTTTTCATACTTTTTTAAAGGCGTTGTAAAGCATATGGTAAACGGAATAATAAATCCGTTCTCAATCTAATTAAATGTTATGGAACTTGTTTAAGAACGTTTAATTAAAATCCCATGTATTTGAAAAATGTTTCATATCACTCTTTTTACCCGATACCATCAACCTCCCCTAACTGTCATCTAATTATCGTTGCAGGCAATTTCATACATGCTTTCTTGACCATTATACTGTATATAATGAAGTAATTGGAAAGAACCTCTCATTAGAATAAGGGCATACCATCTTACTGTTTCGTTTGACTCTGTGGGGGAAATGAAGCGTTCTAGGGCGATGACAACAATACAGTAATATGTCATCTGTCCAACATTGTGTGATGATTTCACATTGTTTCTGGTTAGTCGACTTTTGATACTTTTTCATCATTTGGTCTATCACTTCTCATAGCTGAACAAGCATTTGTCTCATGAACCGATAAAGGGCCTGGATTAGTCTGAGATTTCAGAGATTTTTATTATCACTCAGGCACACTATTGTGCGCAAAAAGAGGTCATCATAAAGTACAATATAACAATGATATGGTTGACCTTAAAGCAATCATCTTACTATGCTAGCGTACAATAATATAGTGGAAACTATTACACTCCTCATACAATGATAAACACAATATTACACTGTACTATCATACCTTATTATAATAGACAGTATAACGCACTGATCATACAATGACACTCGTCATATACTGTGATATACATTATTACACTCATTTTACAATACTATTACGATGGTATAATACATAGCATTACATTCACACATACCGTGCGTTCACACTATGGTATAGCAGGCACTGTTGCATCCATCTTACAGTACAATCCTACAATAATATTATTACAGTATTACACATATATTACTCGCACTCCATAATACATATATTATAGATAGTATACCACACCATACAGTACAATCATACCATGGCATAATAGTGACTATACTACTCATCATACCATATAATATTACAAAGGTATAATAGACAGTGTTACAATCCCATCATACAATACTGTAATAGACAGATAACAAACAAACCATGATAAGCAAGCTGTAACCACACTCATTATGCAATACAATTATGTTAGGTTTAGCAAATGATCAGTAATATCTATATGTATACAAAAGTTTACAGTTTGATGTGTGAAATTCACATATTATTTTTTAATTGTCTTTCTAGTAATTGTATGAACAGCGATAGATTTGATAATATTCT
This sequence comes from Mizuhopecten yessoensis, assembly GCF_002113885.1. NCBI lineage: Eukaryota > Metazoa > Mollusca > Bivalvia > Pectinida > Pectinidae > Mizuhopecten > Mizuhopecten yessoensis. The sequence goes on along the minus strand of NW_018408807.1, from coordinate 353,456 downwards.
AACATTACATATTGATATTAATCCTTTCATTTTATGAACAGATGGATTAGAGGTGTAATAAATAGGTATATATTTTCTGCGGATTTGACTTACATAAGCATTTGAACATATAAACAAATAATGATACTCGCTTCCAACTCCAGTAAAACAAAGCGGACAGATTCTGCCTTCACGTGGTGTTCTAGTCCATCGCCCAGTCTCTATAGGCAGAGATATATTACTGGTTCTGAACTTACAGATAGTTATTCTATCTTTTTGTTTGAGCATAGTTAAGTATTTTTCAAACTGAAATTGATGTTTAAATATTGCATATGTTTGACCCCGGGAAGAATTTTCAATATCAGTATACCATTGTTGTATAAATTGGTCATACAGAATAGTTTTAAAACTAACCCTAAGGTAATTTTTATTCATAGTGCAAGTTTTTTGTTGTAACCATACGTAACTTAGTCCCGTGCAATTGAATAGATTCTTGATATATGAAATCCATTTAAAATCAGCGAAATCATTTTCATGTAAATTCAGCATAAGCTTGTACATTATACTAGACAATTTATTTTCACCTGTAATTAGTTTATACCAAAACATTATCATTCTAGATTTAATTTCAATATTCAGAGGGTACCTACCCGTTTCACCATATACCATTATATTTGCTGTGGAGCTACGTATGTTTAAAATTCTTTTACAAAACTGTACATGTAATTTCTCAATCATATTGGTATTTTCAAACCCCCAAATTTCTGAGGAGTACAAGAGGATTGGGGATATTAATACATCAAACAATTTTAATTGTAGGTCAATTGGTAAAATAATATTTCTTATTTTTTTATATAATGCATACATTGCTTTTTGAGCCTGTTCAACAAGTTTTTTTCTTGCTTTACAGAAACTGCCATTATAATGAAACAGCAGTCCTAGAAACGAGTAACAGTCATGTGTTTGCAACTCTTCACCAAAAAGAGTAAAACGAATATTTTGTGCATTACTTTTTCTTTTTTCAAAGATAACAACTTTAGTTTTATTGAGATTAACTTTAAGTTTCCAAATAGTACAGTAAGTTTCAAATTCACGGAAAGCATTCTGTAGACCTTTAGCTGTTTCAGACATAACAACTGTGTCATCTGCATATAGCAGAATAAATAATTTAACAAATATACCCATGCGATCTTGAAATAAATTATCAATATAATGGAGTTGGTCAACATTATTTTGCATTAAAAATTCTTCTAAATCATTTAAATATATTGAGAACAAAAATGGGGAGAGATTTTCACCTTGTTTTACCCCGACGTGACATGTGAAAAAATCAGTCATACCATTGCTAGTTTTTACGCAAGATTTAGTGTTTGCATACAGATTAATTATAGCATTAAATATCTTTCCTGTGATATTATTTTTTAATAATTTCTTCCATAAACCTACTCTCCAAACAGTATCAAACGCTTTTCTGAAATCGATGAATGAACAGAATAGCTTTTTACTTTTTGAAAAGTATATAGATATTAAAGCATGAAGGATAAATATATTTTCAGTTGTAGAATAGTCTTTCCTAAAACCAGCTTGAACACTGGAAATTAGATCAATTTCTTCTGAAAGTCTATTTAATCTAGAGTGCAAAATAGCAGTAAATACTTTGCCAAGACATGAGACTAATGTAATAGCTCGATAGTTATCGAGATTTTTAGGGTCACCCTTCTTTTTGTATATGGGTTTTATTACTCCAATTGTCCATGCTTCTGGTACACGGCCAGAGTTCAATATAACATTAAAAAGTTTAACATATATAGGTAGTAGTATAGACTGTGTCTGAGACATGTTTGCTCCATCCCTTTGTCATTGGGATCACAAATGTTCTAGTACAGTAATTGGTGGCTGAAGGCACAAACAAACTCACTGTACTAAAGAAGGTTTTCTTTACCATTCTATCATTGCATTGTACATATAATACTGACTACCAACTAATTTATTTGGTATTTTTGACCAAAGTAAGGCAAAAAAGGAGATACTAATGGTATCTTTGACAGATAAATTAACATTGAATTTGTATACAGCATTTCTCAAAAAACGATATTGGTATATGCTTCATATAGTTTTATTACTTAGTATCTATCTAAGATAAGTTAACAAAATTTACTTATGTATCTTATAAATCAAACAAAGACTATATGACGGTCCTTAAAAGTATATTTTTAAAGAAAACTGAATACGATATCACCTTAAACAATAGACGAAAGTAAAGTCCTTTTGTAATATTACTTCAAACATGGCTGATAACAGGGGCGATCTGGCAGAAAGAGGAAGAAAATAGGAAGGTTAATGGAGAGCAGATGGGAAACCCAGCGAAGTGGACTCGACAGGTGAGATTGTCAGAGAGCTGGGGCTGTATTCAAGAAACCGTTCTCGTGCTTAGGCTTGGATTCCGTGCTCAGAGTACATTTCTTGTAACTCACTTGAATTCTTCGACATAATCGACGAAAAGTTGATTTTCCCTTAATTTATCACAAAAAACTAGAAATATGCATTGAAAAAGGGTTGGCAGATTGATTCTTGTTTCAAATATAGTACCGTTCACGCTTCAGCGAGATGATAGTCCGATGGCATCCATTGCTTGGATACTTCAACATCTAGATACATGGAACATATTCGGGATCCATTATGTCTAATCATACAACAAAGGGATGTTTACAAACTTCTTATTCCATGGAGGCACATTCAAACTTCTTATTCCATGGAGACACATTCAAACTTCTTATTCCATGGAGGCACATTCAAATTTCTTTAGCGGTAAAGTAAACATTCGAGCGCGTCGTTCCATGATCAGTGTGTCAATGTGCGTACATGATGACCGTTATATAAGTGAATAAAATATTTTCCAAGTTCGCTAACCAAGTGTTACGATCCAGTACTTAGCTCTATACTACGGCTACCATCTAAAGTAACTTATAATCTTTTTACTAAAGATGCAAAATTAATGGTGGTACTTCTGATATTAGTTTGTGGAGCCAAAATATGAAGACTTGCAAGTCAAACAGGTGTAGCTCCTGAATTCCAAAACTTAAAGTTACTCCAGTTAACTACATGTAACGTGTCTCCGGTTCGGTTTGGTTTAGTATTGTTTAACGTCCCATCAACAGCTATGTTAATTTAAGGACGGCCTCCCCTGTGTGCAAGATGGATCTCCGTGTTTTTTTTATGGTTTTGCCATGATTCAATATATGTAGAGTTTATTTCTATATAAACAATCGTTAGAGTAGCAGAGTTTGAAATACATTTGTGTGGGGCTCTGGGGTGTATTTCCTGCTCAACGTTGCGACGAAACATTTGAACACATACTTTTTTTTATTCTGCTTCACGAAGCCAAGTATCTGCCTCCATGCATTTTCTTGCCATCAAATACTATATGGTAAGACAATCTTTTAAAAAGGGAATTCTAATTTAAACTCAATCATCCAAGGATATTTTCACTTTGGACTGATAATTATTTTGGTATATGCAGGCGATAGGCTTTCATCTGAAATATGCAAGCCAGACGTGCCTAGTGAGTCTTTCGTGTGAAAAAAGGAAGTTTGTGGTCACAGAGGCGTCCCAAATAAGTGCGATCAAAATAAGTCAAAGGTTTCTATTTTTGTCTTTCATTTGAAACAAAGGAAGATAAACGATTTGTTTTCTGATGGAATTCACTTTTTTACAAGGTTGCAAAAAAATCCTGAGGATATTTATGCTTCCGTTAAGCATTCAAAGAGATTTTCGTTTCAGTTGGAGGCTCCCATAGTTAATTGCCCTTCAATGCAGCATATAAAATTATTTAGAAGATCAGTTCATTATCTCAGAGGCGTCCCAAATATAGGTTATCAAAATAAATAAGAGGTTTCTATTTACTGGTTTTATCTCCATCCACACTGCAAAGTCCGACATTTTGATTTTGATTTGGCATTTTCTGTTCGGACTATTGCGATGGAGATTGTTAATATTTCGCCAAAGGGCCTGTTTCCAGTAATGTTAATTCTCCATAGGAGCCTGCCCCCGTATAATTTCTTATCTAGCTCAACTACTGTTTTTTTCTTTTCCGAAGAATAATTTTACACCTTTCCGACACCCAGATTTCATAATTTCAGTGAAAATGTATTTTTATAAAGTTGTCAATTTCAGCATCAAAGACATAAGTTCGTAAATAAAAGAAGGTTATCTCGAAATTGTAATTCGCAACATAGTATAAATTTCTTTTGATAAATATTTCCAAAACATCGTGTTTATTCATAAAACAAAAAAAAAAATATTCTCGGATGAAAATGCACTTGCAGAGACACAATTATGAAGAAAAATGCCATAAAATTGCAATTTTCTCCCGTTATATAGTTTTGGATGCAAATTTCCATCAGAAAATCGGATAGAGCTTTACTTGTTTCATATGTGTACCAAAAATCAGCTAATTCCATGTGGTGGAACGTTCTCATATCGCCGCCTGAATGTGGTTGTAAATTGAAAGAAAAGGGGAAATGAGTAACAACCTTGTCTGAAACCCTATTATATAGCTTATTATATACAAACTTTTATATTGAATATCAGAGCGGATATTTTCATGACAGTTTTATGATGTGTAACGACTAAATAAACAGTATCGATATAAAGATTTACACTGAGGACACCCTGATACATGAATACTGTTCTATCTCAAGTTGTCCTCTTCTGAATTTTCTGATCGTGTGGCCTTGTACATTTATCCGTATCTTCTTGTCTTTGTCTATACGTTTACGGAATCATTGACTCGACGCTAGCTATTCTTGTCTCACTTTCCTTGTTTTATTGTCCCATCTCCAAAGCGTTGTGGCTCTGTCAGGGTTGGGACCCTGACTTGTCTCACTTTCTTTGTGCCTGCCGACCACGCCACATCGAATAGATAGATTATCCATATGAAATACTTTATTTTGTTCTAAGTAATCAATCAATTCTGCGCTTCTTGGAGGTATTGAATGTGATTTATTATATTGTCTTGTTATTTTGTGTAATTAGTTGTTCGTTATTTATCACACATTTTCGCATAATTGTACCAAACTACTAAGTATTAGCTGTTTACAGCAATCATCGGTGGCTTGCTATTTTGTTACTTTATCGACGCTTCATAAACCAATCGTTATTGTTTCAAGATGGAGGGTAAATGTGTTGGAGAAGGGTGTCAAGTATACTTCAAGAAACGTAGTGGCAATAAGAACAGAAGTGCACGCAATGTAAATAGTCCACAATATAAATGGCTCCTAGATACGCTGGTGCAACAAGGATTGATGTCAGCAAAGGAACAAGCACTTATTTGCCAGAAGTGCTACATGAAGTATCTTCGGAACAAAAATCAGCCTGAACCTGAACCCGAGCAGAACCAGGAAATAGAGGAAGAAGACGACTCCCCGTCCCATATCCTGCCGTTGCTGACCCTTCATGATCTTTTGAATGGATCATCTTCACACAAAAAATGCTGTCTCTGTCTTGTTACCTTTGCAAGAAATGGAACAAAATCATCAGTCTTACCAAAACGTGCAAGACATCACCTGATCTATTCACACAAACTGTGGTGTCCCACCTCATCCCGCGTCTGCTCCATTCACCTTATTGGTAACGACTTAGATCCGTCTACAGAGGTTGTCCTTGATGGTAGAGGTTCCTTGGAATCTCAGTTACCATCAAAATCGTCCGAAATCATTAATGACCTCCTAGAGGTGTCGCACGTCCTTTCACAGAACCAGTCTGCGTTTACAATAAGCTTTTCTTCTCTTGATGACTCGGCATGCATGGCCTGGACAGGTTGGTCCAAAGATCAGTTCCTCGAAATCCACTCGCACTGTTCCCCATATCTTTCATCTGGTATATATACCAAGACTACACACGATGCTCTATTACTGTTCTGGGTAAAACTGAAAACCGACATTTCCTGGAGTCAGTGTTCTTCTCTTTTTGGAATTTCCAAGTCAAGTGTGTCCAAAACTTTCCACTCCATAGTACAGGCATTAGACACATCGATAGTCCCACAATTTCTAGGTCCGGATCACTTGACAAGAGAACAGTTGCTCGGGCACAATACTGTCTTTTCAGAAGCATTTTTTGGAGATAAAGCCACTGCCATATTAGATGGCACCTATATTTATATCCAGAAAAGCTCCGACCACAAGCTCCAGAGAATGTCCTACTGTGGCCAGAAGAAGAGAAACTATCTCAAATTCATGAGCATCGCCTTACCAGATGGCTACATTCTGGACACAGTAGGACCATTCACTGGCAGCGAAAATGATGCTACAATTACAAAAAAAGTCATGGACAAGCTAGTTACTTGGCTACAACCAGACGACAACGTTGTCGTTGACCGAGGTTTTAGAGATGTCCTACCAGTTCTCGAAGCCTCTGGCCTCAATGCTAGCATGCCGTCATACCTGAAACCCGGTCAAAGTCAACATTCTGACGTCCAAGCAAATCTTGACAGAACTATCACCAAATCGAGGTGGATTGTGGAATCCTATCATGGTCGTCTGAAACACTGGACGTTCTTCCGAACGCAATTGGTGTCTAACAGCTTTATCAATGTCATCGAGGCTTTGCTTCGAACCGTCACAGCCTGTCTGAATGGTATTAGAGGACCGATCTACCAGAGATCTCCAGAGAGAGATGCCAAAGATAGGCTAATGGCTGAACGTATGAAGGACCGTTTGACAACACCGAATGGTTTAGCTCAGAGAGTCAAGACAGATCCGGATCTATCTAGACGGGCAAGGTCCGAGTTTGTCAAGATGGATGCATCTTCCGTACTGTTTCCCCGTCTCGATCTTGATTACTTGAGAACCATTACGTGTGGAACGTATCAGATATCTCTGGCTCCTGGTTACATCGCCGAACATTTAAGTGATGACGGAGACTATGAGGTGTGGCTTTACCAGCACTCCCCAGACCTTCTCCGATGTCAAATACATTCTCGACACAAAAGCCAAACGAAATATAACGTTTGGATACGGTTCACCGTTTCACCCGATGTTGAGGCCCCAATAAAGGACTACTACTGCCAGTGCCCAGTTGGAGAGAGAACGATGGGAATGTGTGCGCACATCTCCAGTATCTTGTACTACCTTGGGTATTACAGGACGCTGGAAAACCCTCGACCATTACAACCACAGGTAAAGAAATTCCGACAAAACTTGAAATAGTTTTCCATGCGGCAACGGAGTGCATATGTCGAAAGTATGTTTGGGGCTCGATATGAAAGATCCCCGTTACCATGTGACTAACCAAACTTATAAATATAGGTATTATACAATCGCCCGTAGCTATGAACACTCCCGTAAATGCGAAAACCAACCAAAATCATAAGGAACACGTTTTGTTTGTTGTTCTGTCTATTTGTCAGCCAATGTCTTCAACCACGGGGACTTGTGAAGTAGCCATCTTGGATTTTTTTTATGAAAAAGTGTTTCTCTCACTTTTTTTCATATCTGTGTACATATTCTCAACATACCGAGCAAATACTCTCGTTTTTTTGTTAATTATCTAAAGAAAGTCGAAAATCGGCAATTCAACCATAGGCTAATTCAACCCAACATTTGAAAATGTTCCACCACTTACATTTTGATGATTTTTCCTCTCATCAATAGCATATTACGTACTGTTTAATAGGATAAAAATTGGTTTGCATCCAACGCCCATAAAAGGGTGTATTCTCTAAAAAACACAGTTTTTGTGTCTAAAATGTTATCATCGAAAATGGCATTTTTGAGATTGTTTCTTCCATAAAACAGCCAAATGGCGCGATGGAAACATGATTTTTTGTCACAATCATGCCATGAATGTATTCTTTACGGTGACCATCATTTGATTAGATTTTCATTAATATTTTACATAACATGCACATTTTATCAACACTTAGACAGCTTCTGAAAGGTACAACTTTGAGGAGCCATAAAAAACAAACCAAGTGACCTAAATCTTTATACTTTATAGATTTGTGACCACAACGGCATGGGCAATGCATCACCAACAGGAAATTTGAATCAGAGAAGGGGCCGTTTTGGAAACCGGCCCTTTGTTATTTCTGGCCTTTTCTTAATAAAATTTGTCTTTTTATCTTGTGGGGGAAAAGAGTGGTGGGGGTTGGTTGGCTGTAAATACAACTCCTCGTTGTTCACAATCAAGATTCCTATACGGTTCAAAATTTCAACATTGAACATGTGTAAAATCCCATTACACCACCAACGTATATATATATCCTTTCCGCCAACTCATAATCTCGTCAGCAACTCCTAACCGTTCTGTTCACTGTCGTATATCTAATTATTTCCAGTCTTAAAAAGTAATTAAGTTACGCTATTGAAATGTCGCACTAGTATCTCTGATCTTTATTTATACATAAGTCCGTATAATGCCAAATCCGTAGCTGAATTGAGTCATTTCGGTACATATATAACAAGTATTGTGCATACGTTTCCAGCGTAGCCGAAATCGACATCGATTTTATAGACAACTCGTACACATTTTACTACGCTTAGAACTTCTCATAATAACGAGTTGGAACTGTACAAAGGGAGGCAACTCTCAAAACTAAATAGGACCAATAAGGACAGTAGACTTGAGCTCTAACGCCACAGTTCCACAATAGAACCTCACTGTAGGCTATTCAGAAATAGTTTGTCTTCTGGTAGGGAAGGGACATTCAGATTAAAATATCTTCCGTAAATATATATTTTTGATTATACAGTAGGAGAGCCAGAGAACTTCTAAGTAACCGTTGATTGTAAAAAAAAACTAGAAAACAATACAATTATTAAAAACAAAATGTTTTCAGCGTATTTGAATATAGATTAAAGTGTATAATGATATTTCGTTCTTTCTCTTAAAATTTCTGTTCAGGAAAAACGTCATGCTTTTATTGACATTTCGTCTTCAAACTTCAAAAGTTTGCTTTTGGACAATTATAATGGTTTGTAAAACGTCATATTCGAGAAACAATAGCGCCGATGCAAACAATAGAAACACAGCTAAAGTCATCAAAATATAAGCATGGTATATTTATATAAAGGTCATACAGATTGAACATTGTTTGTGCAATAGGTATATATTTTGTATTTCAATTAATTATTACTTAATTATTACTTATATACATATTGTAGGTCTTAAGTTTTGCGCTATACAAGTTTTGTATTTGCATATATATGGGGGGG